>NC_048276.1:18559403-18671903 GCF_009762535.1 Notolabrus celidotus
GTAAAATATTTCCTGGCTGGCACCCTCCTCCTCCTCCTCCTCCTCCTCCTGCACACTTTACCCAGCACCATTCACTGACACATTCCACCTGGCTACATCCACAACTGCATGCACGCTTTCACACTTCCATTGGCTTTTAAACACACAGGCATGTGCGCTTATGTGTCCATGTACACTGACATGCACTGACTACTACTGCTCTACATCGGCTCCGCTAGGGCATCAAGTGCAAGCAGAGGAAATACAAAGAATTATTTATGTGGAAAACCACTGTGTAGAAGTTTACTGCTGCAATAAGCTAAATATGTATTGAGCTGAAGGGAAAAACACTTCTCTGAATCGTGGATAAAACAGGGTTAAGGTTGAGCACCAAGGTGTAGAGCATTTTCTAACTTGTAAAAAGCATTATGTAAAGCATCCAAGTAATTATCACACCTGAGTGTCTCATAAGTATCTAAAGGTTTAGATAATTATGTCTTAATTAAAGTCTGCTATACCAGGGAAAACACAAAGTAAATGGATGAAATGTAATTATGTACTGCTTCTTATCTGTTTTGGATTGTTTAAAGGCTTTATAGTGCCCAAGACCAGACAAACAGAAAAAATGTTGTCAGTAATTTGTCTAACAAGAACAAAAAAAAGATAAGGTTATGTTTTTGGTGATGGAGACAGTTGGAAATTCAGTGTGTTTCATCCTCTTGTGATCAACTCGGCATCATACACCCATACCCTAACCACTTTTATGTCTCACACATGTATTTAAATTTTGGATGGTGTGCCTCCATCTCCTCCCATTGCAATAAAGTGAAGCCGAACTACAGACTGAGTGGGCGTCGGCATTATGACATATTTCCAGTCTGTAGTCTGCAGTGGGGCCCAAGCGGCAACCTCTGGTCTCAAACTATGACGCCCATGCGGAAGTGTTATAAACTGCAGTTCATCGAGAATCCTCTTGAGGCTGGCTGCAGAAACACCGGAACCACATAGACACCAATTCAAAAAAGACGATCTTTGCAGCATTAATAAACATGTTTACAGCCTGGTTCAGAAAACGCATTGGCTCTACGTAGCTAATTGCTGTATCGGCAAACTGTACAGGGGGGTGAATTTTTTTCTAACGTGACGGTTCAGAAGATATTAAGATTACGAGTTTTTGCCCAAATAAGGACATGACTGATTTGACTCCCGGACGGGAACACATAGCTCTTGGCTAAGAGGCTCAAACTCCACCCCTTTACGTCACACTCTGCCTGGTTGATTTTCGCATTTCCAATATGGAGAGAAAATATTTTACATGTATTTCAATTAGGGATTTAAACAATTAATCAATTATTGATTAATTGATTGTTAAGAAATTACTTGAAATAAGCATTTTTGTTTTCAATTTTCCGTTACGTGGAACGGCCAACTTGTGGTCTCATATTACATTCATCTATCAGGGAGGTGTTTTAAGTTTAAAGCATGTTTCGATGTGAATCATCTGTTAAACGTGTTCTGCACAGCGGACACGCTCAGCTGGGGGCTGCGGCTGAGGGACAGGTCTCCGCTTTGTAAAGAGGATCAGTGCGCAACTGCTGCCAACAACGACACAAAGGTTGAGAACTTTAAACAGGACATTTCCCAGCCTTTAGATACAAATCGAACAGACTGGTGGGAATTGATACGCTATGTTTGCAGACCAGCAACATCAGAGCTGTCTGGGCTTTTCTGCAGCTTGACTGATTATGACCCGGTTGCGCTCCCGGCTGACACCTGACCGAATACACGTTTATTTTTCTCAATAAGAACAAGTAGACAGAAAACTGGACTCTGTGAGTCTGAAGTACGTTTCTGTTAGTATTATGAGCCTTCACATTATAAGACTATGTCCGCGGAGAATATTTTTATGAGCCTGATCGTTGATAATCATTGTTAAACATGTAACTGTATTCAATACCGTCAGTTATATGCATTTTGTTGCTGTAGAAAATTTAATTAGGTGGAAAAAACATATTTGGCATTGTTTTTCACATAGGAATAATATATATATATTTTTTATTGATTAATTGATAATTGATTGTCAACATTTCCAAAAATCGATCACGGAAAATACTTGAAATGTACATCCCTAATTTCAATGTTCTTATGTCCCATTGAAGCGTGTTCCAGTTGTTATGTAGTATGGCAGGCATTACAATTCATACTACAGCCAGTCACCAGAGGGAGCTCTGAAAGTTCTGGCTTCACTTTAGGGAGCTGCTGTGCCATTCGTATTCTTGTGCCGTCTGTGGTCTCACAAAGGTTCATCTGTGTGCGTCTAAATAGAGGCAGCAGCCCCTTCCAGCCTTGGGGACAGCACCGCAGCACTGTGATGCAGAGTGCCAGCAGCACTGGATGGCAACATCGGCCCAGCTGAAGCCTTTTTACAACATGAGCGGACAATAGAAGAAACCTCCAGAAAGCACAGCAGAAGTAGGCCACCCTCACAGGGAGCCTCCTCCTCCTCCTCCCCTGTCCTCATCGTCCTCAGGTTTCCTCAGTGTCTGCAGGGCTCAGTTTGTCTTTTCAGAGTGAGCCAAGAAGATACTTTTCCACTCTGAGGAAGACCCAGCAGCTCAGTGTACAGTGATAGATGTCTTCTTCTTCACAAATACAGGGTAAAATACTGATGTCTAAGCACATGCTGTGTTTACAGAAGCATCAAATGCTGTATCGGGATCTTTGCATGTTTGCCAGTCAATTTACTGATTCAAAACCCACATTTATCAGCTTCCAAAACTAAAGACGTGTTTCCTCTTCTCAGAAACAGAAGCTTACACATCAATACAATAATTTACGGCTGTCATTAAATCTGCTGTAGAGCTGTACAGAAGAACAGTGCACTGCTAGCATAAAATGTAACTTCAGGTGCAGGTGGCAAAATGTTCGCCATTACTGTTTTCAAATGACACAATTTAACACTTTAATTGTTTTGAAAACTGAAAGTTAGGACAACACAACCCAGTAAAAAAATGAATCAGTTTTATGCAAAAAAAAATGGTTTCTCCCACACTCTTTGGTAGACAATGAAATTATCAGCAAGGCAGCAGGCTGAGCTGTTGCTAGCACTAGACTAGCTTGTGCTCAGCTTACTTTTAGATTACAATTTGTTTACTGTACAAAGGAGGGATAGACCGATTATCGGCCGGGCCGGCCGATAACAGATCAATTTAAAACTGGGTTATTTTGGCTCAAAATTCACTAAATCACGTGGCAAAAATGACATCATCTGCAGAAACCGTAGCCTAGCTTGTGTTCCATTTCTCCTGCAGTTTCTCATTACAGGGGACGAGCTGAGCAGCATCCGTTGTGGCCTCTACAATTACTAGTTATTTAAAACTCATACAATCCCACTTAAAAAACACTGAAATCCCCCCATAAAACAAAGATAAGTGAAAGATTAACATTTCAGTTATATTGAAATTTTGGAAAACTTGAATTTACTGAAGAAAACTTTAGGGAGCTATCTATTTGTTTAAATTCTCATTGAACTTTATAAGACATGCTGCTGAGCCTGGGAGCTCCCTGCACTTTGTGTTAGAATTTTAAATCAAAGATGTCTATTGTCTAAGATAAAAAAAAACTTTAACATGTTGCAAATCTGAAAAACTGTTTAATAAACAAATGCTTAAAGGCATTTAAATGAAGTTAAGTGTTGGAGTTTGTATTATTCAAATTTTTGACGCTTTCCCCCTTTTACTGCAAATGAATATCTGCTCCAAATATCGGTTATCGGCCTCCTTGACTACTAATAATCGGTATCGGCCCTGAAAAAACCATATCGGTCTATCTCTAGTACAAAGCCACAAAAAAAACATATGTATCATACCCCATACATACAGTGTTAGCGGTATAGTCCATCGCTGTACAATGTTAATAATGTTAAGCATGTATGTATTTTTATGGTTAGTTCATTTGGGGCATCTTGGTTTCCACAAACACACAAATCTTGGACTTGAATAAATATTGAAAGAGAAAATATCTACTTGTACTCTACAGGTTTGTGTTTCTGTGTGCAGGTTGTTGTCAGGTTTGAAATTGAAGGCATCAGCAGAACGACATGCACATGAGTGAGGAGTGGTGGAGTAATAAAGTGGCTCTGATGAAAACTTAATGGCCCCTTCACCTTTATTAATGGCTGTGTGAGCAGGTCGCTGTGCTTGGGTTCACCGCAGTAATAACACGTGTAGCTGTGTGTGTGTGTGTGTGTATGTGTGTGTGTGTGTGTGTGTGTGTGTGTGTGTGTGTGTGTGTGTGTGTGTGTGTGTGTGTGAGGGGGGGGGGGTCAAAGTAGCTCCATCAGTTCAATCAGCCTCACTCTCACTAACTGACTGCAAGTGAAGCTCATAACTGCTGCCGCTAATTGACTCGCCGACAACTGGCTAACCAAATGAGGACTGATTCCTGCTGAATTAGCCATAAACACACTTTACGTCAGTGCAGAGCATGCAGTGTTTATGTCTGAATATAAATGAGGTGATGTAAACATACAGAGAATCTTTTCTGTGCTTCGATCAGCCTCTGCAAAGTCGACACCTGTGCGTCTCTGAGAAAAGAAAACCGTCTTTGCAGATACTTCCGCCACAATCACACAACACAAGCAGCCACTTATTAATATCTCCCTTTCAAATGCTAATTCAACTTCATACATTAATCATAACTCCAGAGGTGGCTGGTATACTGGTGCAGCAGTTCTTAAAACAGTTTTATTGGGAGGTTGCAAGGCCCGTAGTAAGGAATGATATTATCCCACAACTTGCATGAATTAAAAGCGGCCCAGATTACATTCCTCAAGGCTGATTGTTTTTGCTCCAACAAGCTTACAAACTCTATTACCCAGTAGCCTCAGCAGTAATACAAGCATCTTTTACAAGCTTTTTCAATGTCCCTACCCTAGAGAAAGTTCTATATTGGTCCAACTAGGTCATGGATGAGGATGTTTGCTTATCTTGCACAAAGTATACCCTTGAAGTTAGCGTAATCAAGTCAGTTATGTCCAAGAAATGTACCTGCACTTTGGCAAACTGGGTTAATTTTAGGGGTGCCATCTAGTCTATGATATGCCATCTATCATCTGTGCTTGTCTACGCCCTGGTAGTAGAGCATTATAGTGTTACAACATTGACCATTAATCAGGCCTATAATAATAAAATATTAGTAATTAGTTCAAAAGACAAGTAGTTCTGGTGCCCGCTAAAGAGGGTAACGCTTAAAGTTCACTTGTATAGTCTACTAAACATGCACATCCTGGTTTAGGTTTCCGCACACATCACTGTACCTTGTATGAAAAGGTAGGCTTGTCTTCCTTATAACAGAAGAATGGAGCATTGGTATGTTTGTTGTTACTATTCCTGGTAAACTAAAGGTTAAATAAACAAAAAATTAAAAAAAAACATCCTTTTTTCATATCTGTTGAAATTGACAAATGTGTGTGAGAGTGGCCCTGACCGGTCAGCATCCTGCCAACTCAGGGCCACTCTCACAGCTCTGATGTGTGTCTGTCCTGCTGTGCTGCAGATGCTGCTCTGTACGATAACACCCAACCAGATCAATGAATCATTTCTTCTGACTGAAATGCACTGGATCATCTTAAATGTGATTTAGTGAAAACTGACTCAGGAGATGCCTCAGATCCACAGTATGAAATGAATGCTGTTGTATCATTCAGTTTGCAGTATGTGAAGGATGTAAGTGACGGAGAGGAGAGATTTTTTTTTACAGTACTGAGGAGAAGTAAAAAAATAGATTTAAGCAGCAGTTTGAGAACATTTTGCCGCGGCTTGCTGGTTATTAAAGCTCCCGTGGTGCCCCCTGAAGAAGAAGTAGTACTTCTATCTCTTTGCTGATCTTGTCCTGTACTAGTATAAATCATGTTTTCTGACAAAACATACCATCAGTCCCTCTGTGTGATAGTTTGATGCACAAAAAGTATAGAAAGTGTTTTTGTTTAAGTGCTGTCAGTCACCTCGTCTGATACTACCCCTTCAAAGAAGTTGGAGGCATCAATAAAGTACAATACAGAAATTATCAGTCATGTTCCAATAGGTCGTCTTTGCTTTTTTAGTCAACTAGAGGCATCACTGTTGATTTCAGTCTTTTACATAACCATTAAAAATCTTCTCACAGGAGCTTTAAACCTAAAGCCATATTTGCAGAATAGTCAAAGAAGATTTTGACACTTATTGTGGATAGTAGATGGGGCCATAAATACTTTTCTTTATTTAGTTGAACCTCCTGTTGTTGGTGTCCCCATAAAATGTGCTTTATTGATTGCATCTATTTTTGTCATGTGACCTGTTTTGTTTACTTTGTTTTCAATATAACTTGGTTTGATGGCTTGCTAAATGAATGTTCCTCTATACATTCACCAATTTATTTCGCTCTCATGTAGTTGTGCTGTAGTGCAACTTACTCCTAGTTGTCTGCAAAGCTGTACTTTTAAAGTAGCTTTCAAAACACTGGCTTTAAAAAATTGCCAAAAGAATATTAAAAAAGTATCTGATATTACATGAACTTCTGCAGAGAAAATGGACAACTGTGAATGAGTGAGCAGATAATGTGAAATTGACTACAGAGAAGTCATTTAAAGTACTACTTAATGTTATAATTCAAAAGAAAAAATAACTTTAAATGGATGCATAATCAACTCCCTTGATTAAATGTCTCCAATCAGCAGCAATTTCCTCAGATCAGGTACAATTTTCTTGATTAAGAGTAATAAATAGATCAAAAGGCTGGATGATTTGCTCAGATCATCTCATTTTCTTTCCTGAAACCTTGATACCCTGCAACCCACTCTTCCCCTGCTCCCAATGCCCTGCCCTTTTATTTACAGTCTATGTGCCCTTCCCACTTGATGCCCCTCATGTTCCACATGTGAAGTGTGTGTGTGTGTGTGTGTGTGTGTGTGTGTGTGTGTGTGTGTGTGTGTGTGTGTGTGTGTGTGTGTGTGTGTGTGTGGTGAAGCTCTACCTGCCAGGAGCTGGAGGGGATCTCTGCGAATTTGCCCAGACCCCCGAAGGTGTAGCAGTGGTACATGTGGTCCATAGACTCCGAGCAGTGCCACAGCAGTCCGAAGCTGACGGAGTCCTTGTTGTTGCTGTGATGATGATGGTGATGGTGACTGTTCCTCAGCTGGTCCTTAACAATCCAGGCAGGAGAGATGAAGCTAAAGCTGCAGACGGCTACCAGAGCGGAGGAGAGGAGCACCCAGAAGCAGCCCACACAGCTGAACATGGTGGCAGCGTGGGGCACAAAGCCCGGAGACAGACCCAGATCGATCCCAAACCCGACTTCTTCTTCTTTCTTCTCCCGGCTCAGGAGTGAATGCATTTGGAGCTCACACCTTCAGGAGGACTTCAACTTCAGACCCACACCAGCACTACATCCGCAAAAAAAATCACAGGACATCCGCAGTGTGGATGAGTCCAAAACATCTGGTCTGCGCAGAAAGCAGTGAGAAACGTCCAACAATAATCAGCAGGAGGAGTGCTGAAGATGCATTAAAGTCAAGTCAGCCGCGCCTCCACTCAGTCTGGGAAAAAAAAGCCCAATTCTGACAAACAAGCGCGCACACATGCAAGTGTTTGTCACACCCCAAACCTGGGTGTGCGCAGCGGTCAGACCCACGCACCAGGAGCAGCAGTTTTTAGATTCACAAACTGAAACACACAAGCAAGTCCTGCTGCAGCCTCACTCCTCTGGTCCTCTCAAGGCACTTGCTGTGCCTCAACACGGACCGCGGCGCACTTTGCGTTTCAAAGGGAGTCAGTCTGGTCCATGTGAAGCTAACACGTTTTACACTGGCACTTCCTGGTAGATTTTCAAAGTAAAAGCGGGGAGGCGCGGCAGGTGTAACATACAAATACTTAAAACTACAATTGTATTTAGTAATGTTAGACCAATCTATATGAGAAGTACCTTTTTAGTCTCAATTCAGCTCCCCTAAAAAAATAATTAAAATACAGCCATATTTGTAGGCGTACATTTAGGGTAGGCCAACATTTTTCCTTATCCGTGTGTAATGGAATCTTGTAACATTTTCGTGTTAATTGTTCAGTCCCTTAAATTTATTGACCATACTGTTAACACATGTTTGAATTGAAGAGTTCATTTGCAAAACAGATAACTCACTGTTAAAGTATTTTTAAAATGTTTCAAAAAACACATTTTTTCTTTTACTAGCTTTTGGTATTATCAATCAATTGAAGTTGGGTCGCTTTGACTAAGTCAAAATGACATTACTAATTAGATGTATCTTAAAAATGTAACTTTCTTAAAAATCTATAATACTGGGGCGCTGGTGGCCTAGCAGTCTAAGCACCCCACATACAGAGGCTACAGTCCTCGTCGCAGGGGTCCTACATGTCTTCCCCCACTCTCTACTCCCCATATTTCCTGTGTCTCTTCAGCTGTCGTATCAATTAAAGGCAAAAAGGTAAAAAAAAATCAAGTTTGATCAGGTAGAAGGTAAATGAAAATGGGAGGTATGGGTTAATAACTTTTCTACTGATAACACAGCCACTACAGTTTCAATAAATTAAGCAGTAACTCTGTTGCATACAATTGTAAGGGATGACGGATAATACGTTGTTGAAAGACTGGATACCTGTGGCAGAAGACCACAAAATAGAATTACCAGTAGTTTTATTCTGAAAGTGCAAATCCGCCTTTCCGGTATTTTGTGCGTTTTATTTCTGTGACATGACATAATCCACCTCTGACCGCAGGTACTCTTACAAATTGCACTTTATTTGTTGCTTTGGTGTGGGTTATTTTAACACAGACAGCGACACGCATATTTAAAAAAAGAACAGAATGTACATTTTTCATTTAGTGGACTTAATTCAAATTAACTCTTAATCCCTTCAAAAGAAAATACTTCTCAACGTAAAAGTTCAGTGCAGCAAAATAACCGTCTAAAGTAAAGTATGAAGAGAGGTTCAGGTCTATGTTATTAAGGTTTTGTGACGGCGTGTCGGCCAATCAGAGCTCGAGAGCGGGACCGTCCGTCTGCACTGAGGTGGGCGTCGCCTCTGCACGTGCAGGTAACCTCGCTATGGAATCATAGGAACCCACTCAGCCTGTGGAGCTACAAGCAGCAGCTTTGTTTCATTATTCGGTTTCAGTAGTAGGCTTTATACGGCAGAGGATTAGGGACACTGAAAACAAAATTATATATTTTTTTATTATTCAGGGAAAAAAATCAGAATTCTGATTTCAATCTCTGAGTTCTTTTATCCACTGAGAAAAAAAATGAAGGTCCAATATATTTTATTATATATTTTAGAAAAAAGTCAGAATTCTGAGTTTAATCTCAGAATTCTGACTTTTTTTCTCAGAATTCTGACTTTAATCCACTGGGGGAAAAAAATTTGAGGACCAATATATCCTATTACTATTATGGAAAAAAAGTAAGCATTCTGACTTTAATCAAAGAACTATGATTTTAATCTCATAATTCTGATTTTAATCTCAGAATTCTGACTTTAATCCACTGGAAAAAAAAATTAAGGTCAAATATATTTTATTATATATTTTAGAAAAAAGTCAGAATTCTGAGTTTAATCTCTGAGTTTTGATTTTAATCTCAGAATTCTGAGTTTAATCCACTGGGGGAAAAAAATTTAAGGACCAATATATCCTATTACTATTATGAGAAAAAAGTAAGCATTCTGACTTTAATCAAAGAACTATGATTTTAATCTCATAATTCTGTTTTTAATCTCATAATTCTGACTTTAATCCACTGAAAAAAAATATTAAGGTCAAATATATTTTATTATTATTATGAGAACAAAGTCAGAATTCTGACTTTAATCTCAGAATTATGACTTTATTCTCAGAACAGAAACATAAAAAAAATATATTGGACCATAATTTTTTTTTTTTCAGTGGCCCTTATCCTCTTCCGTAGCTTTACTTATCTTTAAAATACACTAATTTTATGAAATTGTGTACAATTTAAATCCAATTATTTGGACCTATGCTTGTGTACTGACAAAGGCATTGTAGTTTACTTCAGCTACAAAGACTTGACGTAGAGTGAATTCAACCTTTTAAATGCTTCATATTGTGTTGAATCTGACTCACGTGCCCTTTGGTTTGATCTGGTTTTTTTTTTACAATTTGTGGATTTGGACCTCTAACAGAGAAGCCAGCGAGGCCATTGTTATAAAAGGGAGACACACTTATTCTTATGTCACAAATAACACACTGTGTCATCAATTTTTCAGCTTCCCACTAACATAGCAAAACAGTCAACATCGCCCCCAGCTGGTCAGAGGTGATAATGGTCCACCCAACTTATGGCTGATTTAGAAAGAGCCTTAAAAAAAGAGACCTTGTTATCTTCAGCGAGCTGAAACACTGCAGGTGAAACAGATAAAAGAAAAGAAAATGAGGGCAGACAAACATTTTATAATATATGTATTTAAATCAAACACATTTTAAATATATTATAGATTAAGTACACATACATGTCAGAAAACATTAGTGGTACATAGTACCAAGAGTCTTTTCTGGTTTTGTTTCTACATCTTGGTAAGGCTCAAACAAATTTAAAAAAAGATTTATTTCACTGAGCACACTTCCAGTTTAACAGTCAGCTCACCACTGACGTTTGTTTCAGTGATGCTAAAAAAAAACTGCGATCACCATAAAAAAAGGACTAACATTAATATATAAGGTAAACCAGAAATCTACATATATATATATTTATATACTGTATAGAACATTTACCACATGGAGTCTGGAGTTTTCCAACACAACTTGAGCACTTAAGTTCATTAGGGGTGTATTTCTTCTTCTACGCACTGTTAAGGTGCCAGGAGGTCATAGACGAGGTCAGCGAGTCAAAGATCTGAAGCAACTCTTGTTCAGTGTAACTGTCACTTTTCCAGTCGTCTACAGTACGTATAATGTTCAAGGTAGGAGAACACAAATCAGCGAACGGGAGACTGAACTACTCCAGGCAGGCTGAGGGAGTGCTTGCAAAAACTGTACATCTGCGAGGCCTAAAGCGGCTGACCTTATCTTGGAGAGGACCTTATCTAAAACAAGGAATGGTTTTAAAAGGTGTGGGGAGGTGTGCCGTGACAGAGTCTGGATAATTCAGCATTTGTCACACCCTCCAAAAGGTCCAACATAAGAATCACACATTTCAGACAGGATGGCTGAAGCGATGCAGTGATGGTCCTGACCAGCGTGCTGCGTCCTGTAACATGGAGTTGAGTGTGTCCTTCATCAGGAGTGTCTTCCTCCAGACTGATTCAAGCAGCCAGCTCTGCTTTATCATTGCAAAGACAAAATAAAGCAAAGCACCTGTACCTTTATAGTGTTATGGAGGTGGAGGATTGGAAGAATGGTGTACTTCAACTTTCCCTGTTCCCCATGCGTGGACAATTATTCATCTATCTCACATACACACCGTACATGCACGCACACATACACACACTTACACACATGGTAGATGGGGGGGGGGGGGGTGATAAAAATCCTTGTTCGTTGCCTTGTTCTGCAATTCATTGCAGGGTGAACCCTGTGAACAGTTTGTCGCTGGCTCGGCCGGCGTCTGCAGGGAGTGACAATCCTTTCGTTCCTCTGATGGGTCATAGCTGCAGAAACACAAAGAGAAAACACTGAGGCCTGTACTACAGAGCAAGTGTCACATAACCAGGATGTCTTTGTGTTATCTGGCTTCTTCTTGCTCTCAGCATCTAGCTATAAGTGTGTTTACATAGAAGACACGTTTGCAGAAACTGAGCAGGTACGAACATAGACGAGTTTACAGGCAGCATGGCGGGATGTTTTACAAACAAGAGCAAAAAGATAGAGACAAATACGGAACCAAAGCAACACAGCTGCAGCTGCCAAATGATACAAGGACAGCTGGGGAATCCAGCCACACCTGAGTCTGAATGAAGTGTCAGCACTCTATCATTAGAGCGTGAGAACATCTGACTCCAACTAAGCTTGTGTATTTCATTAAACCGATATGTTGCTCAGATATCCTCTTATGGGGTGTGACTGTCAGAGCTTTATTACTACAGCTGCAGCCTTGGCACCATAATATGAACTTTGAAGAAATAAAAAAACATACATTAATCTGAAAACAATTCAAAATGTCAAGTAGACTGATTTTAAAGGTGACATATCATGCAAAATCGACTTTTTAATGGTTCTCTACCTGAAATATGTGTCCCTGGCATGTCTACAAACCCCCCGAGAATGAAAAAAATCCATTCTGCCCCTGTTCTGATTTCTACACCTTTCTGTAAATGTGTGTGAAACCAGCCGTTTCAGACTTCCGTGTTTTTGTTACGTCACAACAATATCCGGTCTGTCACGGAGTCAGAGCTCGGAGCTTGTTCAGCCCATAGACTGTATAAAATAATACTGAATCCCTCCTCCGTTTTTCATTCCCTGCACAAATGTGTGCTAACAATGAGCTTAGGAGGGAGGCATGCTAGTTGTAGGCTGTCTTAATAAACACAAAGGTCGTTTTTACTCCCCACGTCTGCAGATTTGAAGATCTAGCGGATGATTTTTATTTATCATGGATAAGTGCTAGCGCTAGTTAGCATAGCCACATAGCTACATGTTCGTAGCTGAGTACCAAGACACACGTCGACATACTGATAAATAAAACAACAAGAAACACTAAATCTGTGACCAATCCTTCAGAAAGGTCCTGCTGCAGGCGCCTCTCTGTCAGGATCAGATTCTGGATCAGATTCAGAGGGTTGAAGTAATGCGATCTGTGAGCAGCCGTGTATATTCAGCCAACATGCAAACATTAGATCAACGTGCTGGAGAGCCGAGGGCACATCCACTTCCTGAGGGGGCGTGGTTAGAGAGAAAACCGACCGTTCTGAGGAGGGCTGAAGAAGAGGGCTTTTCAGGCATGCCAAAATCTGATTTCAAAGTGTTTTTTTGAGCATAAACTTTAAAGACATGTTTTGGGGACCTCTTAGACCAATATATATTGATGAAAAAAGCGTGATATGTCACCTTTAAGTTAAAAAATCATAGACTGTATCAAATATGGACGTAGGATCCATGACGTCACCCATCTGCTTCTGAAGCGCTGTTTTGAGGCCAATCGTCTGCGGGAGCCATATTGCTGCTGTCGAGCCAGTGTGACGTAAAGAGGCGTGCTTTGAGCCTCCTAGCCAACAGCTGCAGTGTTCCCGCCTGTCACTCAAGTCAGCTGTGCCTCTCATTGGAAGACTTGTGATCTCAATATCTTGGAAATTGCTGTGTTAGAAAAAAATTCACCCCCCTCACAGTGTGTGCCGATCAAGAAATGAGCTATCCAGACTAAACTCGTCTTTTGTACCAGGCTGTAAACATGTTTATTTCTGCTGTAAAGATCGGCTTTTTTAAATTGGTGTGTATGTGGTTTCCGGTACTTCTGGAGCCAGCCTCAAGCGGATCCTCGATGAACTGCAGTTTTTAACCCTTCCGCATTGGACTCATATTTTTAGACCGGAGGTTGCCGCTTGTCAAAAATACATGTTTAATGCTTCAATAAGTCTCCCTTAGTATATCTGTAAAATCACAATAATTGAACTGTATACAGATGCACTTTCTATTTAATCCCGATAGTTTATTATATAAGTCTCTTATCATATACTCCTATATGTTTCTCTACACTCTCTGTTTCTTGTCACTTTAATAAATTCACACTTTATGATGTGAAGCACAAATAACTTGGTCTCAAAAGCTGCCTGTTAATTTCTTCATATAGAAAATCTCCCAGTTTGATCTCTCAAATCAATCATAATCTGCTCTGTGGAAAGACCAGAGCAGGCTAAGGTTAAATCCTGTGTCTGGTATGGCTGCACACGTCGCAGCACAGGGAAGAGAGAGAGAGAGGTGTGGTACCTTGGTTGACTTGGCGGGGCTGTCGTGGTTGGACTGCTGGACGACGTCGTTGACGATCATCTTTGCGATCTGCCACGCCATCTCCTCCTGAGCCTTTTGTGGAGAGAGCGGCAGCACAAACATGAACCTTAACTCACCACAGCTCTTGAATAAATCATGCAACATGGACTGATGTCACGGGGCGCATGTGAATACATGTCACTGAGAGCCTTTCTGTGTGTCTCAGACCACTGAATCATTGATGAATATTTTAACATCGTGTGGCCTCACCTCGTCTGAGTTTCCTTGGACCCATTTCTTCATGGCTTGAGAAAACATGGAACCTAAACGGGAGGAGAAAGAGAGGGCTGAGTGAGACAAAGAGGCTGGACATGTGAGCAGAAATCATGAGCTAATCTGAACAAATAATCTGCTTCAAACTGCAGACTAATGGACGTCTCAAAGGATGAGTTAATCTTGAAATATGTGAGCATTTAGCCTTTTATTAGACACTGCTACTAAGATGTGAGTAATACTCAACCAGCAGGCAGTTAACAGATTTAAGCTGACATTCGGACTACTTATTCTGCAACAAGAATGGCTGCTACTTCATTCTAATAAAAGAAAAAGCCCTCTTTCACATGATAAATGAAGATTTTGTGTGTTTGATGTAAAGAGTAGTAGAGGCTGTTTCTCTCTCAGGAGGGTAATGTTCTTAAATATTTCAGAAGGCTATAAGCTAAACAGAGCAGAGAGCAGGACCAGCCTCTAGATGAGCTTTATATTCATGGACATAGAGAGGATGTATTTCACCACAGTAAGGAGGAATGAGATAAAACATGGCAGAGTGAGGGCAGAGACTGCAAGGAAATAATGAGATGGACGGAGACAGACAGGTGGAAGGGAGAAGGGAGAGCGTGTCGTGCCTTTGGATTTCTTGACGTCCGGCTCCGGCTCAGCCTCCCTGATGAACTGACCCATCTCGTTCACCTTCCCGAACGTCATCCTTCTGAGTGGACAAAGAAAAGGAGGGGATGAAGACAGCGGCAGACAGAGCAAGTGGAACAAAACTGAGCTTCAGGCAGACACGCAACTATCAAACACCACCCTGTGTGTGTGTGTGTGTGTGTGTGTGTGTGTGTGTGTGTGTGTGTGTGTGTGTGTGTGTGTGTGTGTGTGTGTGTGTCTTTGGATCCATTCAGTAACAACAATTTAAACCGCAGGGGGGAAATCTGACAAACTACAGCTCTGTCTTTCAATAGCTCCATAAAACTGAATGTTTTTTCTACAGGATTTTTCAAAGCAGGCTCATAAAAAAGCTTTACAAGACAGTCAATAAAAACAGAAGAGATGCAAGCATTAAATCCTCACAGCAGTAAATCAAAGAGAGAAGAACAGAGACAAACATTAAAGGGAACAAAATGGGAACTGAAGGATGAATGAGATCGCAGGAAAAGTGTAAAAAGTGATTTAAAGAGATCATTTCAAACATGGATTTAGATGTTTTAAAGCCAAAGTTTGTAGATAATCAAGCATAAATAACATTTTGCTATTTCTATATTTGTCAGGCAGCTTTTACTCAGCTTTCATTAATTCTACATATCAGATTAATCAGTTTGATCACCCATTATAAGGACACTTTACACCAGGGAGGTGATGGTGCCATATGAGACAGTTGAAAATCAGAACACAAAAATAGATGATCCACATCGGTGAGATGAAGAAGGAATTGCAATACTCTCTTTAAACCGCAGAGGGCACTATCTGCTCTTGACTTCTCCTGTCTACGTCATTACGTCTCTTGCATCTGCAGCCGAATAGAGGCCTACAGACACAGAGCCAGCAGGTGAAGATTTTAAGTTGAGGATACTTGCCAGTGTTTCACAAAAGAGATGAGTCCTGGGCAGCGCTAATGTAAATTTGGTGACCACTTTAGCATTTTTTTGAAATCCAAGATTGCTATCAGCTATCAGGGAACTAGTGAATGACCCCTCGCTCTCTTTCATGTGCTTGCATACAAGTTGCTCTTGCTCAAGTTACTCTGTCAGCTGAAGCCCCCTCTGTGTCCTCTTAGAAGAAAAGCTTTGTTACCAAAACAGGAAAATAAAGGTGTAAGGCAGTAAAATGGAAAATAATGGCATCAGAAGTAACTGAGGATGCCTCTTCTGCACAGCTTGAACATAAACTGGCTTACTTACACCCTCAAAACAATTGAGTAAAAAAATCGCATTTAGAAGCAAACATGGTGGACCAGATCATGACTTGAGTAAAGCTTTACATCCCTTTTATCCTCAGAAAACTCACCCTGCGTATGGCCGCTGGTACAAAGACTCCGGGTCCAGGTTGGCGACGTCCACTGTGATTGCCTCATCAAAGTTTTTCAGGATCTTGATCACTGCCTTTTTGGCCCCCTGCTGAAATGAAGAAAGCAGGAAATAAATGTTGGGAAGCAACACCGAAATGTTTCCTTTTGCTCTGTAACAAAATCTAAACAACAGGGAGGATCACAACCCTTTGACATTAGTAGAAATATCCTTATTCTCTGTGCAGTGAAGCGGAGCAGCTGGAAATGTCAGTAGGCAGAAAAACAAGCCCATCGGGGCTGAACCTGAGGGTCAAAGTTCAGAGGAGGGGGGGTCACCTGAGTCTGAGAGCTCTCGCTGGCATTCGAACTTGACCGGTCGTTGTCTGCCTGTGCGCCATGACCCGCAGCGCTGACATTCACAAACTCGTCTGCCCGCACAGAGTTGATGAGGTCACTCAGGTACTTGTAGTAAAGGTTGCTAGACAGGAAGCCGGGCATGTAGACCTAAACGGACACAAAGACACAGAGAACTCTGTTAGACAATAATGAGCTCTGTGCACAGGTTACAGAGGTTTATCACCAACCTTTATGTGCTACCAACAGAGTTCAGCTTTTATCTCAGCAACTCAAGGAAGAAGCATTTGTAAGTAATACAATGAGACACCTTAAAGTGGCCTACACTATTTAAACTTTGGGGGGCTCCAATAGAATTACAGAAGATAGAGTCTTAAGATATATTTAATCTAATGTGTTCGAGGTGATTTTTAAAGGCCTTATTTTACAAACTTCAACATTCCTCTGTTCCCTACACAGTTAGAGAACATAAGTCACAACATTGACCTCTGTGTGTTTTGTAATACGGGAGTCTGACCTTCTCCATGGTGGTCCAGGCCTGTCTGAGTGGAGTGGTGAAACAGTCGGGGAGCGGCCCCCCCTCTCGGCAGATATTTGACTCTATCTCCATCCGCACAGAGTCGCCAAAACCCAGAGGGTTTGTGGCCTGGAGTGAGAAATACCTAGAGAGGAAATAAGAGATTCAAAAAATGATTTTAACCAACATCCAAAGACAATAAAAGAGTGATAAAACACAGAATCATGAAGGAAACTGCAAGAACTTTATTAAAGGATTTGTTTCTCAAATGAGAGGATTGCTGCCTCCCCCTATTAAGAGCAGAACTGGTGACGTGTCTCGTCAGAGAAAAACTTTAAAGAAGTAGGTTTAGATGTGACTATGTGACAAAAGATGGCATTTTTGTCCTATGAAATATGAATGAACAGAAAGAGCTTAAAACAGCCTGGGACATGCATCAAGAATAACTTTATGCATTGAAAAAAGGAGGAAGCAGAGACAGTACAGCCTCAGACACAGCTTCCACATAGTGACGGCGGTTTGTTGGCTAAGATTTGCCTGTTGATAGTCATCAGCCTATCAGCAAAGAAGGTTCTGATGCACCAATGTCATCAGCTGATTTTTATCTATCTTTATCTTTATCCAAATGAATGTAATTCTGGCAAGCTTGTGCATCTAACTGCAGATACAGAGATATTTTTTAACAGGCAGAAGAAGCCACCTGATCTGTTTTCAGGGTCAAACATTAAAGAAAATGTCGGCAGAGTGGGCACTTGACTAAATGAATGAAAGATGTGTTCCAGTGACATTTGAAGAGGGACTTAAACAGAGAGACTTTTTTTCAGTAATGTAAATACATCACATCTTAAAGCTCATTTTAAACACAAATGACATACAAAGTTACTAATAAGGAGTGCACAAAACACTG
The DNA here is from genome assembly GCF_009762535.1 of Notolabrus celidotus. Classification (NCBI taxonomy): domain Eukaryota; kingdom Metazoa; phylum Chordata; class Actinopteri; order Labriformes; family Labridae; genus Notolabrus; species Notolabrus celidotus. The sequence continues at coordinate 18,577,371 of NC_048276.1, forward strand.
GTATTTATGAAAGAGGATTAGGGCCACTGAAAAATAAGTCTTTGGAGGGCAGGTGAGCAAAAATAATGTGTTTAAGGTGTTTGTTTTTAAACATGAAAAAAAAAGTCAGAATCCTGACATTAATATCAGAATGTAATAAAAATAACTACACCCTAAAAAAAATCAGTGATCCTAATCCTCTTCGGTAGATATCAGCATCAGCGACGGGCTAAACTGCTGTTTTAAACATTGGTATCTGTATCAGCTCTGATTTTCAGAATCAGTGGATCTCTACTGCAAAGGTTACAACCAAGCGGTAACCTCTGGTCTCAATCTATGAAGCCCATGCGGAAGTGTTATAAACTGCAATTCATCGAGAATCCACTTGAGGCTGGCTGCAGAAACACCGGAAACCACATACACACCAATTCAAAAAGGACAATCTTTGCAGCATTAATAAACATGTTTACAGCCTTGTCCAAAAAACGTCTTGGCTCTACGTAGCTAATCTCTCTATCGGCACACACTGTACGGCGGTGAATTTGTTCATAACCCAATGGTTCAGAAGATATTAAGATTACAAGTTTTTGCCCAAATAAGGACATGACTGACTTGACTCCCGGACGGGAACACATAGCTGTTGGCTAGGAGGCTCAAACTCCGCCCCTTTACGTCACACCATGCCTGGTTGAGTTCTGCATTTCCAATATGGCTGCCACCGTCGATTTGCTTCAAAACAGCGCTCAGGAACAGTTGGGTGACGTCACGGATACTACGTCCATATTTTATACAGTCTATGGTTACAACATGAGCATTTTGTAAAGTACTGTAAAGAAGCACCAAAAGACCTGATTCCTATGAAAGAATTCTGCACGTAGCAGCACTTTCACTCTACCTGGGGAAAAAATGGCTGCAAAAAAATCAGATTTCTGTTGCTACATTTTTCTGCGTGTACAGATAGAGTGAGAACACCAGATTTAAAAGCCCCTTCTCTCCTACTCTATCACGAGGTGCTTAAAAATGGCCACCTGTGTTCATTAGCATTAATTAGTAGAAGATCTGCCCTCACTTCACACAACAGAAATAAACAATAAAACAAGTCTTCATCACAGCAGAGAGCTTAGCAGGTTTAAATCTGGACTCTCCTCTTCAGCGACAAGTATGTTCATGTGGAGGTGGATTTATTAACCAGCAACATCCTCAGACCATCAAGGGAAGAACTCCACTTACTGTGTAATGACATTGATCTACTGCAGGGGAAAAAACCCTTCACTGTTTCAATTCAAACAGCTGAAGTAGAAACAGGAAGAAGAATGTAGCAGGGTGTTTGTTTTTACCTTTCAAAGATGAGTATTTTGAACATGTGGTGTATTTTTTATCAAGTTCAGAGTAAGAAAAGACGGCCTCTACTTGGTCTGGTTCAGTCTATCAGGGTTTATAATCATGGGAGCTAATTAATTGTCTCTGCATTTTTCTGATAAAGGACCACAGAGACAACAAAGTCGTGTTATTTTGAGCTGCCTGCCAGAGAGAACATGGGAAGAAGTTGAAAGCAAGACCACTATAAGTATCCCATCAGGAATAAAATAATTACCAATAAATAGTGCTGTATTCTATCATGTGTTTATAACCAGAGTCTGGAACAGCAGGAGCAGTTTGACTGATCTTTAAATATATCTCTTCCTCTTTATCATTTGCCTGAACTCCAGAGGGGTTTATAGATCTGTTCTCACTCTATTATACAACAAAATGGCGACTTCCAGGGATTAAAACAAACACACTTGACTTAACTGAAACGAAGAATAAAAAAAGGATGAGTGAACTTACTTGTCGTAGAGGATCATGGCATCATTCTGAGCCTCCTGACCGTCATACTGGCCTTTTTTAGCTGCTAGCTGATTCTGGAAGTTGTCTGCGGCCAGCCAGAACTGCAGTACATTCATGGCCTCCTCCTTTTCCATGAACTGAGATGAGACACAGAGCACAAGAATATATGATTGAGATTTGTGCAGTAACTTCAGATCAGTACTTACAGTAAAACTGGATGTTAATTAGGTAAAATAATAATAAATGGTACTGACATCCAACCATTAAAACATGTTTATTCTGAATTGTAGCTGCTTTTAAACCTGAGGGAACTTTTCACAAGGAACTCTAGGGACCGTTTGAGGAAATTTTCACATTTCAACAGTAGGAACCAGGGTCTAAATTTAGTTATGTGGTAGTTGATCTACCATTTGAAAACTCCCTGCTCAGGGGTAGTACTTTCCTGGAACTTTAGGGGGCAGGGCCTGCAATGCTGCAAATTTCTGATTGGTAGAGTGACAGCAGTGTTTTTATTTCACCCTTCGTCCACAATAACATTACACACAACTGTGATTCCCTTGGTTTAATAACTCTTTAACATTTGTCTTCTTAAAGAGAATGCATTTCTGTCAGCTCCCGGTGTTACAGTTTGAAGAGAGACCATGTGAACTTCGGACTTTCAGCTGAATGTGTCAGTGGGTATCGAGCATAGACTATATATAAAATGGACAGCGTTGCTCCGCCTTTTCCCTTTGTACGGTCTTGAAGCCAAAAAACCCTGCTCCGATGCGCAGCCATTGTGCAGCAAGAGGGTGCATCTCAAAGCTCTTAACTGCAGTCTCCTCGCTCCTCGCCCAAACCGGAAGTAGTTACTGACACGCCATTTTAACTTGCGTCCCAAAGAGGAGAGAGGAAAGAAGCTAAGAAGTGAGGAAATGACGCGAGAAAACGACGCACGGATGGATGTTTAGAGCTTTGAGATGCACCCAGAGTCTGCGCTGTCGAGAATTTCTGTGGTTGCCACAGTAATTTCTGTGTTGCCATGGAAACGAGCTCCGCCACACAGCGTAGCGTCACAAGATCCTATGGAGTTTCCCTCTACAGCAGCTGTCAATCAAAGTGAATCCGGAAGTAAAACCCCGTTTTTTAACCTCTACTAACTAACGAAAAATAAACTTTTCACAAAAAAGAGGCCTTGAACACAAAACAGTCAAATAATAACTACATATCACCACAGCATACAGATGTGAGAAACATTCGTATGACGTGTATTTATTTTGTAAAGTTTGACTGCAGCCCCATTCAAATGAATGGGGGAGACAGAGTTTTTGACCTATACTGTAGCCAGCCACCAGGGGGCAGACGCATTGGTGGAAGCTTCACTTCCAGCCAAGCGAGTTGCACCCCTGGTATCGAGTTTAAAACATTGAGGGAGTCCACAGAATCCATCCTTATTTAGTTTTTTCTGAAAATGTAAAATATCCTCATCAGAAAAGTATTTCATGATTGTCTAAAGAAATGTACAAGGGATGCATCCGGATAAATGTTACGGTGTGGGCCAGCTTCATGTTAAGGATTGTATAGTTAGCCCTGGCACGGTATTTGTAACTTAATACTAATAATGGTTATTTTGATACATTCAATCACAATAAAACAATATTTTTTCTGTGCTCATTATTCTTAATTTCTCATCTAAATTCTACACATTTCCTTTCTCCATAGAAATCAAAATAGATCAGGAGATTCAATGGAACCACTGAGCTCACTCACCTCAGAGAAATAGAAGAGCGCTGACTCACAGAACAAGATGTCAGCCAGGAACACGGAGCCACTCGTCAACACTTCAATCTGGTATTTACAGAAATGATGGCTCCGCAGGAATTCAGTAAAGTGCCTGAAACCAAAGAGCGGGTGGGACATAAACACAGCTGCGGCTACTGAGGATGCTGAGGTGATGAAATGTCAAAGGACACTAGCAACACTTTAATCTTAGAGTCAAAACTTGGCATCTCTTCCAAGTGTGAGTATTAACCGCTTCAGGAAATGAATAGACAGACACTCACTGTTGCTCTAAGATGCTGTACACCACTGACTGTGCAATGACAAAGCAGTTTGGGTCCACCATGCCGTCCTCTCCACAGATCTTTGCTGCACAGGAGAGAGAAAGAGAGTAATATCTCAGCACACAGGAAAATTATCACTCAGATTTAGTGACTGACACCAAAGGAAATAATCTGTATCATACCAACAATGTCGTTTCTGATTTGCTCTGTGATAGGGATTGGCCGCACAGCATCTGGAGAGATGTACCTGGTAAAGATGGTGACTGCATCTGTCTCTATACCTGAAACACAGAAACATGGCTGATCATCATTTTATGCTTCAAGACACAGAGATGAAGTTGTTTCCCAGGGAGATTTTTTATGAGCGATTAAAATCCAAATATCTGTAAACATAAACATATATCTGTTTTCAGTTATTTTGGTGTTTATGTAGACTGTACCAACCTGAAAGATATTTGCTGTTGCTATTTGTTTTATCAGTATTAAATGTGAATCTGTTAAGTGGAAGGGGCAGCTTTCATTTGAGTGGAAAAGGAAACATTTCCAAGCACCCTGATTCCATGCAAACATTCATGCTAGTTTTTAGCAGGCGCTTGACAAAGTGTATGTTTGAGCTTCTAGAGAAGTGAAAAGGTGAATCTCTCTGAGTAACAGTCCTGTTAAAAGCAAATTTCTACTTAATGTAACAATCTATTTGCTGCAAGTCATCAAGATGAAACCGTCCATGGCGGCAAATAGAGCAGAATTAACACACAAATATAACTTGAGCAGGGTTGTGTTAAGTCGACTACAGAATTAAACGTCGTCACCTATGGTCGACACATGAGAATAACTAAATGAGTTGTTCATATTTTGTTATTGTAGGCCTGGAATGCTATGAATATTCTGTGTCTGAGCTGTAGCGCAGCCACCCGCCAGTAGCCAGGGCTGTAGCCGACGGCTGGTTGGTTGTAGGGGTTTCGATCTCTGGCCAACTCTAGATCAGTCGGCTAGTCAGAATTTAAATTCTTGTGAAAACAATGAGCGAATTTCTCGCTTCCGCACATCCCTAATCTTGAAATTGACTCCCTGATTTGTCTTAGTCTGATTTAAAGATTTGTGTTTGCTAGCTTGGAGGAAGAAAAGAAGGCAGCGGATGGTGTCCTCTTCACTTTCATAGAAATACAAAGAAAGATGAAAGCAGGAACAAAGATAGCAGCTGATAAAACCATTTACTTTACATGTGGTAGATATTTGTTGTATCAGTGTTTAAGCAAAGATACAAAAAATGTGTCAACATATCCTCAATAGGCATTTTTCGACCGCAGAAACTTTACCCCAGAACTAGGGACTTTACCCCTGAGCTAAGTGCGTTTCGACTGGAAGAACCAGGGTCTAAATTTAGTTCAGGGGTAGTTAATCTCCCCCTGAAAAGCCCCTGCTTGGGGGGTAGTACTTTTTAAAGGTCCTAGGACTTTCGGTTGAACGTAATGGTGTATGTGGAGTTTAAACAGTTATTGAAACACAGAGGGAGTTCTTAGGAATGCATACTAGTTTAGTATTTGGCCTGATTTGCACGATCTACCCGGGACTTCAGCCCGCGGTCGAAAAACTGTAACAATAGGTGCATTTAGACCAAGAGTTCTGAGGTCTTTAAGCCCCTAGAACTACTTTACCTTGTATTAAAAGGTTCCTGTGCCCCCATTGTGAGACATTTTTCGACAGCGGGCTGAAGTCCCGGGTAGATTGTGCAAATCAGGCCAGTGATGTATTGAGAAAAAAAGAAAATTAAATAATATTTTGAAATCTTAATAAAAAACTAAACTAGTATGCATTCCCAGGAACTCCCTCTGTGTTTCAACAACTGTAAACTCCACAAACACTGTTACATTCAACTGAAAGTCCCAGGACCTTTGAAAAGTACTACCCCCCAAACAGGGGCTTTTCAGGGGGGAGATTGTCTACCCCTGAACTAAATTTAGACCCTGGTTCCTCCGGTCGAAACGCACGTAGCTCAGGGGTAAAGTCCCTAGTTCCGGGGCAAAGTTCCTGCGGTCGAAAAACGCATTATGTGGAGCTACAACAGAGATACAGCAGCATCAGACTGGGAGCCGCTGTTTCACCTTTTTTAACCGAATCACTTCAGAAAAATGTCCAAAGATCACAGGAATCAGGGAACAGAAAATTAAGAGCCAAACATACACAACAAAAGAGGGTTTCTGTCACCAGACTAAAGAAGCAGCTGTTTTTATATCCACATGTAAAGATAATTTAAATCGTATTTATAGAAATAAGGTAAAGAAGTTCAAGTGCTACTTTGTGACTGGGTGCAGTGATTCAGTGTAATGCACAAACTCTGATCCCATGAAAGTTCTGCTTGAGATGCCTAGACAAAGCACATGGAGGAGGGGGGATGGAGTATGGTGTCTTGTCCTGATAAATCTACAGTCTGCTAAAAGGCGTTGCTCTGATAAGTGAAACTGAAAACACACTTTGAATTCCACACAAATGAAGCAGGAGTAGTTCATTTGATACTGGGCTGATACATGAAGGATAAAAGGCTCTTCACTCACTCTTCATGAGTTTGTCTGAGAGGGCTTTCAGGGTGCTGCTGCTTCCCTGCCCCTTGTACGGAGTCCCCGTCCTGGAGGGGGCCAGTTTGTTGGGCGTTTCTGCTCGAGGGGTACCAGGTCTGATGCCTGCCTCTGTGCTGGAGGAGTCCTGCTGCTCTGAATGCACTGCTGGCCGTTCACTGCTACTGTCCCGGGAGAAGGAGTTGGGCGTGATTTCGTTGAGTCCCGGGAGCTCTGAGCCGTCTGCTGAGGCGGGGACGGGCTCAGCCAGCGTGCTGTGTTTGACAGAGTTCAGGCTGTGCGCTCGGACCCGGGACCAGCTGGTGGCGCGGAAACTCTCCGCCTCCAACCAGAACCGGACCAGGTGGTCGGCGCCCCGTCGTTCCATGAAATGCATGTAGTGGGGTATCGCCACATTGTCTCGGAGAACATGGTCCACTGTCTTGGACAGCCGTGAGCGGGTCTCCTGGGACTGATAGTTCACGCTGGAATGACCTGGAACAAACACACACATACGAGATAACAATCTAGTTAGAAGCTTGAAAAGTAAAGCCTGTTCGGTATATCAATAAATCAATATTATTAGCTTATATGGGCAATGCAATGTCTCTTACTTACAGCTCTAAACTTTTTAAATTAGCAGAAAGATAAATTATGTAGGGCAGGGGTTCCCAAAGTGTGGGTCGGGACCCCCTGAGGGGTCGAGAGATGTCTTCCAGATTTTTCTTTTTTTTTTAAGTTATCTAAATTTGCTTATTTTACCCATTATTGTAAAAATATTGACAAAAATTGTTACATTTTAAATAAAACCTCGCAAATAAGTACATTTCATTAGTTTTCTGCCTTTCTTTGTTGCCAGATGACTCCTAAAGTTAGGGTTAGGGTTAGCTAACAGTTCATTATGTAGTTGAAGTAAATGAAGTATGAAGCAATATTTATTAACTTTGAGGGACAGTATGGGTCACAAGCAAGCGGCAACCTCCGGTCTCAAACTATGAAGCCCATGCCGAAGTGTTATAAACTGTAATTCATCGAGAATCCTCTTGAGGCTGGCTGCAGAAACACCGGAAACCACATAGACTCCAATTTAAAAAAAACGATCTTTACAGCATTAATAAACATGTTTACAGCCTGGTTCAAAAAACGTCTTGGCTCTACGTAGCTAATCTTTCTATCGGCACACACTGTACGGGGGGTGAATTTTTTTCTAACGCGACGGTTCAGAAGATATTAAGATTACTAGTTTTTGCCCAAATAAGGACATGACTGACATGACTCCCGGACGGGAACACATAGCTGTTGCCTAGGAGGCTCAAACTCCGCCTCTTTACGTCACACTCTTCCTGGTTGAGTTCTGCATTTCCAATATGGCTGCCACCGTCAATTGGCTTCAAAACAGCGCTCAGGAACAGATGGGTGACATCACGGATACTATGTCCATATTTTATATAGTCTATGGTCACAAGTCTTTGGCATCTATATTTTGGGGGTCGCGGGCTGAAAAGTTTGGGAACCCCTGATGTAGGGTATAGATGGCTGCTGCCACATGAAGTGAGAAGTAAAAAGTTGATACCCAGGGCGTTAGTTTAGCTCACAGGTTGAAGTGTCACCCCATATACAGAGGACATCCCAGAGGCTTTAGGTTCAACTACAGACTTCAACCCCATGCTGCATGTCATCAGCTCCTCACTCTTCCCAAATTCATCCAACCTCTCTTCAGCATTCAAACAAATTGATTGCAGAAATGCCCCCAAATAAATAAACATAAAAAACAAATGAACACATGAATAAATTAATGTAACATTTTGAAAAGTAGACAGTCTGTGTTCATCTCTCTTATTTAAACAGAGAATTTCCATCCAGGCTGAGGGCTGCATCGTGAGCTGAATTTTAACTCCTGGGTATTTGTTTTGAAGTCTTATGAATTTCCAGCTCTGTCCGTGGTCTCAGACGATGCATCTTTACACATGATTAAACCCAGACAAACTTTTCAGAAACGCACATCACCACCAGCGTCTGTGTGCCCTGTCCATCGTGTCATTCATGCATGTACGAAACAGTCAGCGGTAACAACCAGAGTCACCTCTGACTGTCCCCAAAACTCCAGCCATGACTGATCATTATAAAGACCTGATGCAGGGATGGCATATAATTATATGACTCTACAATGTATCAGATAACTGTTTGAACCACATCCACCATCCTGAGGGACTGCAAACACACATAATCCGAGAACACAAATAAACAAACAAGCTTATGAGCTGTGATGATGAATCAGAGCACATCAGCTAAAGTGAGACTGAAGCGTAGGCCGAGGCTTCATGCTGTCATGTTTGCCTTTTGAAAACAAGGGTTTTAAAAGTTGTATCAATCTGCATTCAGATTTCTGTGAAGGCTAAATAAATACTAAAAGCTATTAAATTAAAAACAACAAGTGCAGCAGCTTATCAAAAAGCTCCCATCTCATTAGCACTTCTTTTCAGAGCCTCAAACAGATTCAAATGCTGTCAAAAAAGCGCTACGACTGTTTTAAGCTTTATTGCTTTAACTGCCAATCAGCTCCCGCAGGACTCAGACCTATAATCACTTCTTCTGTTAAATGTCACGGCTGCCTCTGTAAATCCTCCTCCCTTCACTTCCTTCATTTCTTCATGTCTCTTTGTTCTGTTGAACTCCAGACATGATCTGAGCTTGCCCGTTGAGTCTCGCTCAGACATCATTGTCCGAGCTGCAGCACAGGTTCATCCACCTCTGTCTGACTCACCGCAAGGTATTCACTGGAAAACTGGCTCTAGGAGTTCCTGTCACTGCTGTCAACAACGTGTGCCACACTGTTTTTTTTTTTTTATGTCTTGTATGGTGGCATCCACAGAATCTAATTTTAGCACTTCTGATAAAGAGCAGATGTTTCACCAGAATGTGAGAGGACGGGTCATAAAGCCGGCGTCACACAGACAGACAGGCTGAGGAATGTTTGGGTGTTTGTGAGGACTTAAGCGTGAAGAGGATTAATGAAGGTGTGTACTGTTTCAGCCATGTTAGTGAAACTGAAGCTACAGCACATCACTGTTTGAGACTCTGTCATGCCTTAACGGTTAAACAGGAGCACAATTAATTAATTAATTGTTTTAGTTTTCAATTTTTCTTTCTGCTTATTTTTTGTTTTACGATTAATTCAGTTTCTTTGACTTATTATGTTGTGCCGTTATGATTTGGCAGGCCAAGCAAACTTGCGGTAAATATCAGCCTTCTATGAAATGTCTTTTTTGTAGCTACTGGCAGGAGCTTAAGAAGTGTATGGATAAGATACTGAAGGTAAACCTTCCACATACATTTGAGGTATTATACGTAGGGAAATTGGACATCAACTTTACAAGATTTAGGGATAAATATATTTATAGAATAATGCTGATTGCAAGCAAATAAGCAATTACTAGAAAATGGAGGACGAATGAGGCACCTATGAGGCACCTAAGGTTGAGAACTGGGTTGAGGTAATACACACACAATATATATATGTGATGGAAAAGCTAACTTTTTCTTTGAGACTGGAGGTGGGTAGATTTAAAAGAGTTTGGGAAAACTGGATGGAGTACATAAAACCAATTAGGTCAGATTGTATCTGAGAAGTACATTGTGGAAAAGAAACCCTAGTTCATAGCTACAGAAGCTGGAATGTTTTGTTTCCTTTGATTTTATCTATTTATTTTATTTTACTTTTTACTATATTTGCTACACTGGTAACATAGTAAAATTCTGTTAGTCGAAATGGCCAAACTTAATCTTCCTGCAGCTCTGCCTTGCGTTGAGTGCGCGCACGGCGCGCCCGTCAGCTGCAGGCTCCGTTTGGCGCGCTCCCGCGCATATGCAGAGAGCAGAGAGCAGAGACGTCCACCCGATCAGTCTCTGACTTCATTACAGGGCGAAAGTATGGAAACTCCTCTCCCCCTCCCTCACAGTCACAAGGATGCGTTCAGGTACCGAAACATGGTACCATTTAATTTTACGTGAGTCGGTATTCGGTAGTACCGACGGAATTCGGTCGGTACCTATAAAAGTAACAAATTCAGTACCCATCCCTAATGTTGAGTGTATGATGTAATGTTCAATAAAAAGAAAATTTAAAAAAAAGAAAGGTCTTTTTTGAAATAATCAATCTCAGTAAATATAACACGGCTCCTTTAAGGGCTGCAACAATCAGTCACTTCATTAGTTAGTCAAACTTCAAAAACTCAAAGCTCCTGTGAGGAGTTTTAACAGCCTGTGAAACAGACTGGAAGTAAAACGGATGCCTGTATACGACCTACATAAGTAACAAGTCCATAATCCACAAGGGGGATTATACTGTATTTACATAGTTACTGTTAATGTCTTAAACTGCACACCACAGGGTAAGTGTCAAAGTGTTAAACTGCGTGCTGTTCAAACAGACTAAATCAAAGCAGGATCCGATTTCTGATTTTACACTGCTGACAAGTGTACATGACAAAATCAGCTCAGACCTGAGAGGAACCTTTTTTACCACAGTGGGCTCAAATAATCAAGACAAACTAAAAGTTCCTTATATTAGCTTTAATCAGCTACTGTTTTATGAAGTATTTGCTTCAGTCACTTTACAATAAAAACAAAAAATTATCTGGTTCAGCTTTTTAAAAATAAAGACTTTATCTTCTTCAAAGTCAGATTTGACCATTATATAAATCCAATGTGGTTTTCTTTTGTTAGCCTAATATAAAAGTTAAATTATAAGACATGATCTCAGACTCTGTTAAGTTACATGAGAGGTTTTTCAAAATGTTCAGACAGTTTTTGGACCAAACAAATGAAGAGAAAATACATACTCTAGCTAAATCAAAGCACTACTACAAGGCTTTATCACTAATCACCTGGCTGTGTTAGATACTTGATTCTGATTGGTCCCAACCTCTTGATAGCTGGCTTTAATTCTGAACAGCAAAGACAATGCCAAGGACGACCTGATCACATGTCACACATATCAGGTCAATCCGTGGAAAGGTGTTCTTTAGTGTGCTGTTGATGATTTCACCTCTGATGGACCAAGAGAATAACTAAAATTTCCAACAGAGTCATGTTAATGTTTAGATTTAACCATAAAGAAACTGTTTAGTTTCAATTTGCCTCATACATAAGCTGATATGAAAACTGCTACCATGGAAGCGCTACCAACCATTAAAACTGAGGACCTTGTTTGGTCAGATGTGTGTTAACTCCAGTGGAAAATGTATCAATTCTGTTTGGCTTGAATTTGGATGGAAGTGTTTGATTCGTTTCTTTGTCACACCAAAGCAGAAAGCTCATTTTACAGGAGGGGATTCAAAGTGTTGGAGGTTGTGTGGATTTCAGGAGGCAGACCACTGGCATGTATTATGAGAATGTACAGTGTGAATACCCTTCTGGATAGAGTTCAATAAAATATTAAAAAGTATATTTAATACTGACCTGCCCCTACAATTTACCGCACTGTTTTTAGGAGATGTAGATTTTCAGGCGAGGCCTGTTGATAAATACCTGTTCGCCATTTTGAGTTGTGCTTGTAAAAAAGCCATTATGAGGCGTTGGTTGCTTCCTGAACCTCCCACAATACAGGGGTGGATTGATATAGTAAATTATATTTATGTTATGGAAAGGATTACTTTCTGTTTAAGACTTCAGAAAGATGCATTTATAAAACTCTGGACCAAGTGGACTAACTATACACAGAGTTTAAACATTTTTAAGAGCAAACTCAAGACCTACCTTTTTACTCTCGCCTTTAACTACGTTTTGTTCTTATAACAGTTTTATTTATTTATTTATCATCTATTTCAAATTTTGGTCACTTTTTATTCTATTTTATTTATTTTTTAATTATGGCATCTTATTTTCCTTTTATGGTTTAATATTTTAGTGTTGTATTATCTTAGTAATTTATTTTATTTTATGTATTTATTAATTTTAAGTAGAGCATCTTATTTTCTTTTAATGGTTTAATATTTTATTGTTTATTATCTTAGTAATATATTTTATTTTGGTGATTTTAATTTTCTGTGTTGAGTTTTAACATCTTATTTTACCTCCAGTGTTTCCTTGTTAAGATATCATGAGAGCGTTTCCTCTGTTTGTTCAGCAACTTATTTTTTAATTGCATTTATTTATTTTATTTTCATTGTTTTTATAATTATTGTTTGATATATTGCGTTGTTCTTCTGGGTTAGGATTAGGATGGGGGGGTCTTAGCACTTTGTGTTACAATAGCATTGTATGAAAAGTGCTTTCTAAATAAAGTCTGATTGATTGATTGATTGATTGATTGATTGATTGATTGATTGATTGATTGATTGATTGATTGATTGATTGATTGATTGATTGATTGAATGAAAACCCCTACAGACAGATTTTGTGGATGATACCATTCAAGGACCCAGTGATGCTGTCTTGTCTTGGCTAATTACATGTTTTTTTGCATTTATTGCTTTTTTTGATGATTTGTGATTTTCTGTCACTTATCTCTCCCTGAAATGCTTCTGGCTCACTCTAATGTATACATATTGTCTGCCCCAGAATGTATTTAGTTCTAATAATCTGCAGAGGAAATGAACATTATTCTCTCTTTTCTATGTCAATGCTCTGTATAACAAACTGCTGTCCAATAACTGAGGACCTTTTTTCTTTTTTAGCTATTTAAATGAATCTTTTTTAAATCAATAAAATTATCTTGACATTATCTTAACATGGACGCAGCCTTCTCACCGAGATCTCCAAAGTGTGCAGCCTCCATATGGCTCGGCTGCTTCTTAAGGATGGCGGTGCGACCGCGGGCGAAGGAGTCCATGTTGGCGGAGATGGCGTTGATGGCCACATGGCTGGGCCCGGCAGCTTCCTGGATGGCATGGTGATTCCTCAGGCCAAGTGATGGAGAGTTAGGACTGGCTGGGGCTACGGACAGAAAATGGGTGTTATGCAAGGAAAAAAAAAAAAAAAGGAGTACAATGATATGAAGGTTCTGAGCAGACTGAGAGGATGACATCAGCCTGACTTGTTTGAAAAGGTCTTTATAGTGCAGGTTTTTCAAAGAGCTCAGTCTGTGTGCTGAGGCCCTGGGGGATGTGAGATATTTGAGCAGACAGACTGCTCTGTGTTTGAGTGTGAGCTGCATGTGTTTGGCTAATTAGCCTGAGGTCAAAATGTTGGTGTGACAACATTACACCAGACTGGCTTAACAACCAAAGAGCCAACTTACTGTAAAATATCTATTTATTTAAACCACTTCCTCTCAATGTTCAATCTCAGCTCTGAGAGCACACACATGAACTCACCTCTGTTGAGTTTAGCATCGGTCACTCTCTCAGGTTCTTTGCTTTTGGCTGCAGGGAGGAAGATGAGAGAGGGGTTGTAATTAGAGGAGCAGTCAGCAGTTTCATTCACTTTACTGTGAGCAAAACTTTCATACAGTTACAACCAGTGACAGGGTGAGGTACAGACATGGTGCTGCATCACCACAAAGACTAGAACGCACTCTCTAGTTACATAACGACATACTTAAGTGAGGTAGCGAGGTCATCTAGAAAGGGAACTGTGAGTAACTAGGATATGATAACTAATAGTGTACAGCAGGCCTGCTTCACGTTGCTGCTCACAGATGAGGAAATGTAGCTCACTAACAGTTAGGGCATTGATGTAACAAACAGAAGCTATTTTAGGCAAAGCTCTTAGTGAACCTACATGTCAGGCCAGAGTCAGCACTGATCGGCCGTCTGTTAGAGGAAAAGGCAGAGACTTTCATAATCTATCAAACCTCTGCTGCATCAATCAAAAACATGGCACAGTTCACAACAGAATCTTTGCTTTGGATAAATGTTTATCAGGTCTTGGTCAGCTGCTTCAATAAATGTTGAGTTTATAAAATCAACAGTGTGTGGAAGAATAATCAAACTGGACATACAGATGATGAGCAGAGAATAGAAACCAGCTCTTAAAAACTAAATATTAAAAAAGGTACGACATCAGGGACACACTGATATATCTGCTGAGTATCACTATCAGTTGATGTCGACCCTGTTGATAGATATTGGCATTCAACCACTGCAGTAGCTGATATTACTCATGGGAACAGATACACAAACATATTTTGTGTGAAAATAAATAAATAAATAAACAAACAGATGGTACTTTTTCTCTAAAGGATAAGCTCTGATTGAAGAATTGCACCCACATGCCCTTATAACAATATCCTCTACTGACAAGGTACATATTATACCACATGGCCTCTAATGTCCTCGACAACTCAAACACAGAGATAGTTTGGGACAGATGGGCAGCAAGAGCCAGAACATCATCAGGGTTATCATGTGGGCACCTCCCTTTATCTTTGTTTAGTCAAGTTAGGCACACAACACCTCAGGTAGACTCGACTGATAGCTTCAGTATCCAGGAATCTTAATTTAAGATAAAACCATGCAAATAAAAAATGAAACTCACTTTCTTCTTTTCTTTGTTGCTACATGACCCCTGAGGAAATTATGCTGCTTATAGCTTTTTTTAACCCTCCTGGTATGTTCCGGGTCAGATTGACCCATTTTAAAGTTCAAAAATAAATAAAAAATTGTTAAAAGTGTTTTTTTCGGTATGAAACTTCTTCTGCTTTATCAGCGTAATCAACATTAAAATTAAAAATGGATCATTACATATTTGCAACCCCCCCTGCTTGTTTATATTACATAGTTACTGTTTGTGGGTCAATTTGACCCGGCAGTCAAAGTGGAGGCTAAAAGGAGTCAGAAGAGTCAAATACTAATTGTTTCTTTGCAAATGTGTGACATATTTCACCCCAATCACGAACACACACGTGAAAAACAAGTAAGTTATCCTCATTGAACCACGATCTTTGAGAATTAAAGATCACCATTTTGATTTAAATAGTTAGTAATGGAGTTTATAATGAGGTTTTTAAAAATTGTATTGGGATTTTTTGGGGATTCTGACACTTTTGGATAATTAAATATGGCCGGGTCAAGTTGACCCAGGAACATTATTGCTGTTCCTGAAAAACAAACATAACAGGAGGGTTAAATTACAAATATCTAAGTAGGTTTTTAGATTGGACTATTAGTTCTTGCAAGCAGCTATATGAGCAATATTAAACCATCTCAGGACAATGGGGGTCTCCAGTCTCTGGCTGTTAATTTGGGGGTCATGAGGCATTTTTCGACCACAGGAACTTTACCCCGGAACTAGGGACTTTACCCCTGAACTACATGTGTTTCAACCGGAGGAACCAGGGTCTAAATTATGTTCAGGGATAGATAATCTCTCCACTGAAAAGACCCTAGTTGGGGGGCTAGTACTATAAAAAGGTCCTGGGACTTTCGGTTGAACGTAACAGTGTTTCTGGAGTTTAAAGTTGGTGAAACACAGAGGGAGTTCCTGGGAATGCATACTAGTTTAGTTTTTTATTAAGATTTCAAAATATTATTTAATACACTTTTTTTTCTCCATATGCCACTGGCCTGATTTGCACAATCTACCTGGGACTTCAGCCCGCGGTCGAAACGCAGACAACAATGGGGGCACAGGAACCGTTTAGTTCCAGGGAAAGTAGTTCTGGGGGCTAAAAGACCCCGGAACTCTTGGTCCAAATGTACCTATGGACTAAAAAGTTTGAGAACCCCTGAGCTAAATTATTATTCCAACATCAGAATCAGCATCAGTGAAGATTTTCTAAATAGGTGCATCCCTAAACTTCTACAACAGGTGGCACCATTTATAAATACACGTATAAAGAAGAACTTGAAGAGTTCAATCTTAGTGCACAATGAGGACTTTTCAGAAGTTGTATACATTTGCTCCACTAACAGCCTTTGACTTTTCTATGCAGATAGTACTGAAAATGTTACAGTACAGGAGAAGGTGGAGGGAAACTGTGCAGGCCTGATAAGATGATAACAAACTGAACTGAAGGACAACGGAACAACACTGAGAAATGAAACAGTGTAATTAAGTACACAATGACCCCAGGAGAAACAACATGCAACAAGGAATAAGGCTGGTGACGTTGTCTTGAAATTAAATGCATTTGAGTGTCGTTACACAAAGCTAGAGAAAGAACCTCTCTCTACATTTTAACCATGTCTGTACCAGGGAACACTGACTTCCTGTCATGGGTGACTTTCTCGTGCACACCATCTACAACTGCACTCTCTTTCCCTTTCTGATATTTCCTCATTTTAAAGAGCTGCTGTGTCAGCTGTTTGACCAGAGTACCCTGTGAGGGAAAAAACTCGTGTCTCACTCTAGAAGATGAACAACCGTGGGGCGGCTGCTTTAGTGGAGTTACTGCACTGATTTCCAGAACAAACACAACCAGACTTCAGCTGAGATCTGCTCACTATCATGTCCTCTCCAGGCCGTCCCATCACACTAGTGTACTTTTTTTATCAAAATGAGACAAATCCTGCTCAGGGAAAGTGTTTCCTTTTATCTAACTTGAAAAAAGCAGCAAGAAAATGTGGTGCTTTATCTCTAAGTACATACAGTTTTGTATGCATTAGTTACACTTGTGGCCAAATCCAATGACCCTGTGGTAAATCTAACAGTCATGAAGCTATCTCCACTTTTTAAGTCTGCGATGCATTACATATTTCATATCAGGTGTCTCTGAATAGAAAAAATGACGACTTCACTTCAATTTAAGACTCAGCACATTTTCATGTTTTTAATTTTGCTTATAATCTTACATATGTTTTATTTATCTAAAATATTATGTTTGTCATTTTGCTGCTGCCTCACTGACCAATGTCAGTAATTAAAAGGGATTCTGAAAGCTATTCATCAAAATAGTGGTCATTGTGGATGATGATATTGTGGTGCTACTGAAATGCTGTGTCACAGCCATTTCTCTCAAATCTACCTTTATTCAACTTAAGTGTTATGAACAAAAAAGATGCATCTCCAATGAAACTTGAACAGTTCCCATAAAGTTAGGCTGATGTGTCCTACAGTTCCTGCAAAAACTTGAATTTATTAGCAATACTAAAGGTTAAAGTTATTACAGTAATTAGCTTTAGCAAGGAGTGCCTCATAATGACGTGGTAGCATAATTGAACCAGTACATGCCACCACCAGCCCACTTGTAGCAGCTCTGCATAGATTAAGATACATTAAACACTTAGGGTGATTAATAATTTCCTATTCCTAAACCATTTTGTTGCTCGTTAGCTTAAGTTTTGAGGGTTAAGCCTGAAATGATGCCTGGCATTATTGTGGTTTATAACCAGCACTATTGAAAGTCAAGATCAGATTTCAACAGCTTGCTTGACTTAATGTTGTATGCTACTGATCTGTTATATCAAAGCAAGCAAATCTCACACACAAGTGCTTAAATTGAACTTTTTGTACCCCTAACTTTTAACTCTTCAATCACACAGCCTTACACTTGTATCCTGGAATAGCCAGCAAGTATAAACAGGAGCACATCCAGAGGGAGTGACATGGTCCCCCCTTGAAATCTGATTGGCCATCCCTGGCACCCCCTAAAATCCTACACTGTGATTGGCTATTTTTCCACAGCAGGAACTTTACCCCGAAACTAGGGACTTACCCCTGAAGTACATGCGTTTCGACCGGAGGAACCAGGGTCTAAATTTAGTTCAGGGGTAGTTAATCTCCCCCCTGAAAAGCCCCTGCTTTGGGGGTAGTACTATAAAAAGGTCCTGGGACTTTCGGCTGAACGTAACAGTGTTTGTGGAGTTTACACAGTTGTTGAAACACTGAGGGAGTTCCTGGGAATGCATACTAGTTTAGTTTCTTATTAAGATTTCAAAATATTATTTAATATAATTGTATTTCTCCATATGTCACTGGCCTGATTTGCACAATCCACCTGGGACTTCAGCCCGCGGTCGAAACGCAGACAACAATGGGGGCAGAGGAACCTTTTAGTTCAGGGTAAAGTAGTTCTGGGGGCTAAAAGACCCCAGACCTCTTGATTGAAATGCAAATTTGGTCTTTGGTCTTACACTTGTATCCAGGAATAGCCACCATGTATAAACAGGAGCAAATCCAGAGGGAGTGACATGGTCCCCCTTGAAATCTGATTGGCCCTCCCTGGCACCCCCCTAAAATCCTACACTGTGATTGGCTATTTGCCATGTCAGAATTTGGGACCTGTGTTACAAATCACCTGATACACAGACAGTTTGCAGCCTTCTCTGTATTGCACATAACCTTTGTAAGTATTTAAATGTAACCATTGACATATATCTTTGTCTTTTTCAGTCCTTAGTGAAATACCACCTGTATGATGATTTGATGTGAACAGTTAAAAAGGATATAAGTGGAGACAGGGAGGCTAAATGAAGGCTGTTCATTAGTGTTGGGCTGCACACATATTTCATCCCTTCATGACTGAGTGCCCCAACTGAGCCACCCCAGGTACAGAAGTCAGGGCACGCCCCTGCTGATGAACTGAACTAACAGGGTCCTTCAGCTCTGGCATTGTGTTAATCACACACAACTCCGGATCTGTGTCTAATTGTTCAAAGCTAACAGGTCTCTGTCTCTGGAGCAGGCTAACACCAGGTTAGATAACACAGGGAGGATACAGAGGCCACCGCTAAGCTAACATGCTATCATGACTGCAGTGAGCGGATAATTCATCCACACTGTGTTTAGTTAATGTGCCAGCGGTCATGGCTTAAACCACATTATCTCCCTGTGATCGTGGTCATCTCTCTCTCCTGAGCCGGACTCCCTGAGCTGTTAGCCCCCGTTGACGTTGCAGCCCTCAGAGGGAGCTTCCTTCCTCACCTTTCCTCTTGAAAAACGACATGACGGGTTAGACTCTCTGGACGTTTCCTCGGCTCACTGACACCGTCCCGTGGATCAGCGGCTCCCTTCATTCAATTGCATCAGTTCGGTTCACTCCTGAGGTGGAAACGGGTGAATCTCGCAGCCCCGGTGAGCGCTGTCAAATTACATTTTTCGCTAAATCCAAACCCAGCTTCGCGGCCATATTGTCAATAAACGTCCTACTTCCGGGCTGGTGCTGCAGCAGCATTGTGGGAAATGATGTGTTACCTACTGTGGTCAGCAGAGAGCAGTGTTTATTGGTTTATTCCTTATTTATACAGTCTGTGGTTTATTCAATAGAGCAGGGGTTCCCAAACTTTTCAGCCCACAACCCCCAAAATATAGGTCCCTCAAAGTGCTTTAATGTGGCTTCATTTAACCCTAAACTGTTTTCTTCTCATGCCAAACTGCGAAAACCTACTGGACTGATATCCATGAATGATTAAAAGTAAAAATTTAATTCATTCCAATTTTCCTTTTCAATAAATAAAACAACTTTCGGTTTGAAATTAAAAAACAAAAGTGATGAAATCTGCTTTAACATTATTCTATGCCTCTCAAAATTAATTATTCATAAAAACAGGACTATGAAATCTGCCCCCAGATTTGTTGTTTTTCTAAATGAATTCAAAATATACCTAAAATCATTGAAAATAATGAAAGGACCAAGAGCACTTAAAATATATGATTCCCTAAAAGAATTCCTCACTGAATTATAAAATTATTCCCTCTCCTTACTCAACTTATTTTATTTATTTTCTATGTATGTATAATCTTCTCATTAACCTTAAATTAAAAACTGAAGCTGCATTGTTTCTGTGTCCTTAATGATTGTTAATGTATGATGCTCCTTCTGAATGTACCCATTGTTTGTTATGTACATCTAAAATAAAGTTGAAAAAAAAAACTCAAGTCAGTGATTTATTTACGATACTTGTGATGTAATAAAAGTGTGAATCTTTAAGATGCATTTGATTTAAATGATGAAATAAGACACACGGTTCAATTTGTTTAAAGGGTAACTAAACCCCCCCAGTTTCGGCTGAAGAGCATCTACCCAGGAATTTAAAAAAATGCCGTTGGAACGTCAATGTATCAATTTGGACAGGGCTGGAGTTTGTGGAATGTGGTGAGGTAGGTTATAAAAGGTACGATGACAGACACAAGCACCAAATGATGTCACCGTGAACTCAGCCAGCCATTAGAAAAACCCCATTGCAGTATAGGGGTTTTGACCTGCAGATGGCAGTCTCTACACACACTTTCAACACAATTTGAGGAATTGTAATACTTTGTGCTCAACTACTGGGATCAAGACCCACATTGATTAACAGCACTACTAAATCCCTATATAAATATATTTTCAGCTAAAAAAGTGGTTTGGAGTTTAATTACACTTTAATGTGAAGTTACACTGCACTTTTTTTGCTCGTATCCCTTTTAATCAATTTTCTTATCATTGCAATTATTGCTATTATTGCTATTATTATTATTATTATTATTATTATTATTATTATTATTATTATTATTATTATATTATATTTCGGACTTATTTATCTTTAAATTGTGAATTCCAATTCCATTATAATTTATATTACTCTTTTTCTTGTATCTTTGTTCTGTTTATTTTCATAAAATGTAAAAAAAATTTGGGCAAATGATTTTATTTGACCATAAGAAATAAAAGTATAATTATAAAATATAATAATAATAATGATACATGTTTAACGAAGAGGAAAAACATGCATTTCAAAGTGTGATTGCTTTACTGACTACTCACATAATAAACAATACAACCGTTCAGAACAAAAGAGGAGGGTGAACATAACCAACAACAAAAATGTGCTACTTTTCACCCTGAACTCCACTGCTGTAAATTATATGTTAATCTAATTTTTAAAATTTTGATGTTATGTAGATTGAATGGCAATTTCTCTACACTATTTATATATATATATATATATATATATATATATATGTCTGTGTTTCTTAACCAATAATACTTAATAAAAATATTCTTGATCTGTAACTAAAACTATTGTTTTACTGGAAGTTTTATTTTCTAATTTTTTTTTCAGAAACTTTTATGATTTTGGTAGTTTCCCCAAATTATTTTATTTTCAGAACTGCTCTTGGGGGGTTTCACAGTATTTTTTAAACCAAAGTGAGCTGGAAGTCTGTATGAGTGTGGGTTTTCATTTAAAGCCTCTTTTGAAATATTTCAGCTATGATCCCTTTTCTTGATTTGTAACTACTTTGTGCCAGTGTCAGCATTCAGTGTGTCTAATTCACTGATGTTATGTGGGATCTATTTGCTTCATAACTTAACAAAAGCAGCAGAATAAATGTAAGTGTTATTTTTTGAGGGATCTATCAAGCTCTGCTTTTGTAAAGGCAAACCTGTGAGGGATGACCGCAGCATACAAGGCCATTAAAAGTGTTGTGCTTAGTTTAACACTTATGTAGTTAATTGTCCCAGATTGAGTGTAATGAGTGTTACCATAATATTTTGCAGACAAAAAGCCATAACAAATTCAACATTGTTTTTATCGCATGAAAATTAGATTTTTTTTCTGAAATGTAGAAGATTGTAAAATATTCTAAGAAATGTGATTAAAGAGGAAATATTAACATTGATGATGGAAAATAATCGTTTACAATCACATTGAAATTCATAAATCACACATGAATTGATTCACTTAGATTATCGGGAGATACTTTGCTGCATAAATGATCATTCATCCATCAAGTTTTCAATCTCGTCCAACAGTGTGGGTTTCCGTAGGCCTGTCAATGCGATACACAAACTCTGCAGGAAAGAAGTAGCCCAGGTACTCCACGCTGTCGGGGGTGGTGTCGATGTAGTAGTGACCACCTTCTCCATGGTGGCTGAAGCAGTGTGTGTGCTCCACACGCAGGTCCAAACCCTGGAAACATATCATCAGAACCGTTAAAAAGCAGTCTGTTGACACAATAATCAACTCATTTAGTCCGTCACATTGACTTTAGAGTGTGTTTGCTTTACTCACAGGGTCCCTGGACACCAGCACCGACTGGCAGATGAGTGGAGCACTGACCTCAAAGTGCTTCAGCCAGTTGTTGACTTCATCGTCGGTGTTTAAAGGGCAGGCAGAGAACTCTCTTGGCTGTAGAAGAGCAGACACACGTGTATAATAACAAATCGACTTTACAAACTTTCTTTAGAGAGCACCTTTCATAGAAGAAATGCAACGCAAGGTGCTTTCAGGACTACTAACGTACAAGAAAACAGACACGAGGCATTAAAACAAACACAAAGTGTCATAAAAGAGAGATGGAGAGTAAATACATTGTTTCTTTGTTGGTTTCATATATACAGTACTTTGATTAGTTTATACCATAGACTGTAAAAAATATGGACGTAGTATCCGTGACGTCACCCATCTGTTTCTGAAGAGCTGTTTTGAGACCAATCGGCTGCGGCAGCCATATTGCTTCTGTCGAGCCAGTGTGACGTAAAGAGGCGGGCTTTGAGCCTCCTAGCCAACAGCTGCAGTGTTCCTGCAGGCAGCTGTGCCTCTCATTGGAAGACTAGTAATCTCAATATCTTCTAAATTACCAAATTAGAAAAAAATTCACCCCCCTCACAGTGAGAGGACATCGAGAAATTAGCTATTCAGACTACACTCATCTTTTGTACCAGGCTGTAAACATGTTTATTAACGCTGCAAAGATCGTCTTTTCCCCATTCATGTGTATGTGACTTCCGGTACTTCCGGAGCCAGCCTCAAGCGGATCCTCGATGAACTGCAGCTTTTAACACTTCCGCATTGACTCATATTTTTAGACCGGAGGTTGCCGCTTGGTTTATACCTAACACTATGATCCTCCAACAACATTTTCTGTATGTTTTTTATGGACAGTGTAAATGTCATCCACTGGTTTCTGAAGAGATGTTTTAAAGCCCAACTATGGCAAGCACCATGTTGGAAATGCTGACTCAACCTAAATTTGGTCAACAGAGACACAGGAAAAGAGGTGGAGCTGAAATGCTGCATTCATGTGGTGTCGGAAATAACAAGTTTCCAAGTTGGAAAATCCACATAAGCACCTGCTCGAGTCAGAACAATATCTCGGACAACAGGCAAGAATTTGGTCCCCGACTTTACGACTTGACGTCATATTATTCATCATGGCGGGAAAACAATGTTTTCTTTATGTCAAGACACTTTTCATTAATTAACATATTGCACATCAATTTTTTGCTCTCATATAATTTGTAATATGGTATCCCCATTAGTTGTTGTCCACATTGAGTAATCTAGATTGGATAGAAAAGTTATTTCTTAACATAAGTACGGTATATAATCCTTAACAACAAGACAGGTGTGTTAGCTAAAGCAATATCTTAGTATTCATTAGCATCGCACTTTGATTAAACAGTCACATCACGTTGAACCAGACTTTGTAAATAAATGAATATACATAACTGTCGCTAACAATTTATCATGTGTTGTGTCACATTGTGTTTACCATGATGTGGATTTTGGCTTTCCCTCTCTGGATGATGAAGCTTCCTCCAAGAGCAAGGCTCTTCTCAGGGTAATGACCTTCCAGAGTCGTCCTCAAAGACGTCACAAGACTCAGGTCTCCTGTTCTCTTCTTAGCTCGCACCTCGATGACCTGAAGAGACACACACAAGTGATCTAAGTATGACAGCTCAGCTCGTCTTTGTGTTAATGTTTATCATTTTAAGGAGCACACATGAGAAAAGGCTGAGGTTAACAAAAAAAACTACAGTTAGGTTATTAACTTACAGATAATTATGTTGAGGTTCATAAAAAAACTGAAGTGTTAACTATTTGACAATGACATGGCCTTTTTGAGAGGCCATGTCTGTTTGTGTTTTTTGTCCTTTGCTTTTTTGAGATTACCTCCCCAGGCTTCCCCTCACATGCGTACAGATTTCCCAGCAGTCCAAAGTTGCAGCCAGAGTATTTGTCGCTGTATTTTTCCTGCAGACACTGGCCATCAGCTGGGTTTATGGAGGAGAAGTAGCTGCTGTTCACCGCAGGCCTTCCTTCAGCTTCAGTTAAACATACCGGCATTAACTATGGACGAGAATGAGAGACAGTGTTTAATACTTCTCCTTTCACATGATGCTTTACAGCAAGGAGAGGAAATCTTCCTTCTTTTGATTTTCCACCTAGAAGATCTGTGATTCAGCTTCTCAATCACAGGGAGGATTTGAAGCAGAGTTTCCAGCTTTGATTTAAATAAAGTTCAAACTCCAGAGCTCGAACGTTAATGTATGTCAACCAAATATTTACTCTGTAGTCACTCTGCTGGAAAAAAAGATGTAGATGAATGAAACTATTCGTTTTTAAAGATGACAACTAGAGCATTAACTCCAGGAGAGGTTCACCCATCAGAAGATGTCACGTAAGCAGCTCTAAAACACCCAAAATTAATACATTTAAGACATAATCTGTAATGTGATGTAGGTAAAAAAAAAAGCACCTCTGCATTCATTCCAAGGATCCTGGAAGCAGCTCCTGCAGCACCGAGTATGAAAGCTCCGGGCAGCTCCAGCTCCTTGGATATAGTGTTCATGTCATACTCCTGACAGGTGGAAGAGACAGCATTAGGACACTCCCATTCACTACAGGCTGTTACACATTTTCTCCATGCAATGTTTCTATTTTTCGAAAGTCTACCTTATCCTTTTTCACCAAGGGTATCAGGTACGGCACGCCACCGACATCAGTGACGCGAGGATTTCCACACAAGCCTTCAGAGTGAGGAAAGAAGAAAACACAGCATGACATGAAAAGGTTACACACACGGAAATGTGTATGTGTTTTAGTGAAATCAGTGTTTCAATCCACAATGTGCTTAATATCTGATACACGTTTAATGCTGCAAACCCTTACAGAGCATCAGTTTGTAGCTCACTGTTCAAGCAAGCAGATGGGTTTATCACTGTGAGATCCTGTCAAAACCGCTCTCATTATTTCCTCTTTTGTTCATTGATTACGCTAGCAGTGAACTATTTAGATTCCAGAGTTGACCCTTGACCCCTATGAAATCAGAAAAGTCAGATAAAGGTTGTGATTTATCTGACTGCACAACTGTGGCTCAGAGACAGAGGTGGTGAAGCCAGCAGCATGAGCATGTCTGTGAAAGGGGTCAGTTAGTTCTGAAGGGCTCTTTGCATAGCTGCCCCTGCTATCAGTGTGTGAATGAGACATGTAGTGTAAAGACTGAAACAGTGCAGATACATTTCCCTACTAAGTTCAGTACAGAAACGTTTCAGTCTCTATGAAAATTATAATTCTACAAGTGCACATAAAATTGTAGGTGCAACAACCAATTTTCTTACTCAAGTAGTAATCTTTACTTTGAAACATGTTGATTGAAGGGGACAGTGCAAAAACTCACTTTGGCCTGGAAGTGTAAGAGTTAACAAAGTGCAAGCTTTTACAGAATTAAAGTGAAAACACACAACTTCCACTTTTTCCACCAGATGCAGCCATGTGCATGCATACAGTGATATTTTTGTAACTGATTAAACTACTGCAAGCACATGAAGTGAACTTGACAGTCCTCTTACCTTTGGCAGGAAAGTGGAAGGGCTCTTTGGTCAGATCTGGACACTCCACAACACTCACCTGAACTTCTGCAAAGTTCTTTTCCAGTCCTGCTTGTAACACTGCAAGCAGCAACAATGTCTTTATCATTCTCTCTTTATGAACGTCCTGTTCCATGAACATGCATGTGCTATAATGTTGGTGTATCAGAGTTGAAGCTCTTACCACCACGCAGCTCCTCTAAACCTGGCGCGTGCAGCTGGACCTTCTCAGTCTTACTGGTACCTGCCATAGTACCTGCACTGAAGGTAAAAGTAGTAGCTGTCTGAAACCTGTGCAGAAAGAGACGATTGAGAGCGGATACAACTTCTGTGTGGATGAACTATAACCAAAGAGTAAATGATTACAAGATAGTTCCCAGCCAAGAATGGTTCCTGCACTGGTTGGTTTCTCGTACGTGTTCTCGACATTTTATCATCATATTTGCTTAGATACAAACAGTAAGTCATATTCGTGAGTGGATTTGAGATATATCAGTTTTCATTAAGTAAAGAAGAGGTGTTGCGTTGATGAAGTATGGGGTTCTCAAACTTTTTTGGCTTGTGTACCCCCTTTCAAAAACAATTTCAGCTAAGTACCCCCTTGTATGGCCGAGAAAATGTTTCAAGATATGGGAAAATAACATGAATAAATGTATGCTTGTGGTTTTACAGTGTCATAATAAGATTGAAATGAAAGATGACACAAATATTATGCTTTTGCAGTGCAATATTTTCAGAAATAATTAAAGATTGAGGCAGCTAGTACCTCTGATGGCCCAAGGAGCACACCGATTTATTTCTGTCAAACAAGAAGCATTTCAACCACCTGTCCATTTTATGAATGAACATGCTCAATTTGGAAATAGTGCCCTATTTGATGTTGCATTGAAATGAAAATGAAATGCCGTTGATAAAGTGGTTTTAAATCAGATTTTTGTTTAATTTGTTTTGATGCAACTTCTTCTTTTTTTTTCTTTCTTTTTTTTTTTTCATTTGTCACGTACCCCTTGCAGTACTCCCACGTACCCCTAAGGGTACGAGTACCCCTATTTGAGAATCACTGGTCTAGGGTATGGCCATTTATAAGGACTGCCTAATCATCTCAATTATTAAGACAATTTGAATGTTTCAGTTTAGAAATTTGTTTTCTGTTATGTCATCTACGCATTGTGCTGGGTACATTTTGTTTAAATATCAAATGTTTAGCTGAAATTTTATGGAGGACCACAAGTGTACAGGGTAATAACGCATTTATCAAGATTTATCATGGGCACCCTAAACAAACATGCATCCATACATTTTTTTTAACTTAATTTGCCTCGAGAATAACTTAATTCCAGTGGTTTTCTGAAGATCTCGTCCAATTTATCTTCATCTTTTTGTTGAGAAAGCATCACTGGTTTTCTGAGATCTAGTTATCATAAAAACCAAGGTTTTTTATCAAAGGAAAACATATTCATAAAGTTATACCTCATGGAGGAATTGGCTTTTGTGACAAGAAAATAACATTGTATGTATAAAAATAACTAGTATTTACTCATTGTTAAGGGAAAAGAGTATATAAAATGTATGGATGCATGTCGACTTAGGGCTTCCATACATCTTATTAAGTCTTTACTCGCTTTCCCTTGAAAACACACACAAAAACAAGTCATTTTTTTAAACATTAAATAATGAAAAATATTTTAATCACAACTCAAAGGAGGGATTTGAGTCTTTGACAATGATTTAAAAAGTAATCTTCACTCCATTACTTATTTTGGTCGGTAAAGAAGCTCAAACTTTAAAGGAAAGAACATTCAACAGTCTGAATCTATGTCGCGTTTATTTGTTTATCTGATACAATCTAGACCAGGGGTTCTCAAACTTTTTGGAGCCAGGGACCCCTTACAGGTGAGAAAATTTTCCAAGGACCCCCTCATAATTGTAACATAGATTAAGCACATGCTTACTACCATTTGCACTCTTAGTTGCCCTTGGAACAATTGATATTGTAAAACCTATGAATCTAAATACTTCAGACCTTTTCCATAGTGATAAACAGATAACACTTCAATTTGAATCAAGTAAATACCACTTGTATACTTTAAAACAGAGGGCCATTTCATTCCTTGTGGACTCAACATGACAGCATTTATACTTTTCAAATAAATGATCTTAACCGCTTTCAGAAGATTAACAGAGCAAGACTGGCATATCCCTTCAAGCCACAATGGTATCCTAATGGTATATATGCTGTTTTTAATGACGCATCACAATTTTTTATATTATTATTATTTATTAGAAATGTATTTTTATTATTTCACGGACCCCCACACTATGGTACACGGACCTCCAGGGGTCCCAGGACCCCACTTTTAGAACCACTGATCTAAACAATACATAATCCCTTGTTGTGAGAAACGATCGAAGCCGGAAGTAGATTCAGTGAAGTCTCTTGTTTCTTTGTGAGGTCCGCCTCCTCTTTTTTGATTGGTCACATGACGCCTCGTTGTTGAAACATTTCCTGGTTGACCCAGAAACACATGTGGAGCGGTATACCTTCCTGTTGTGCTTGTTTTGGTACTCAACGTCTTCATAATTTATTTTTCATACAAGCACGATTAACTTTGCGGCGAAAGCATCTCGCGGATATATTCTCTGACTTTTTTCCCAATGTGTACTCTCAATACTTCACTCCCATCACAATGAATGGGGTAAATAATCCTTTATCATGGACTGAATCCAATACCAGCGCCCAGGTTACACCCCTGAAGTCATGCCAAGTGGTGTTAGAAAAACTTTCACCAGAGTGTGCAGCGAAAGCAACGGGACATCTCGAGTCTTCAGGTGGACATAACGAACTGGGTGATATACCGCCTATAGAGACAGACAGGTAAGAGTGATACAACTCCTAATAGAGGACAGCAGAGTGAACATCCTCTGAACTCACTGTCTACATGTGTATTTGAACGACCTACCAGCTGAAATTAGGCGTGCTACTTCTGTTCTTAATTTTAAATCACTTCTTAAAACTTTCTTTTTCAAAAAGGCCTTCATAACTTTGTAACATGTTATGTCCTGGAGATCTTGTTATGTGTTATCGTACTTTGGAGTTCCTTTATCTATCTATCTATCTATCTATCTATCTATCTATCTATCTATCTATCTATCTATCTATCTATCTATCTATTTATCTATGGGTATGTATGTATGTTTGTATGTTTATATGTTTGTGTGTTTGTATGTATGTTTGTGTCTATGCATGTACATGTGTATACATGTGCATGTCTATGTATGTGTGTATGTATGTATGCGCATGTATGTGCATGTGTGTACAATTGTATATGCATATGTGTATATGTATGTATGAAAAAAGGGTTGGGATTATATTTCTTATTATTTTTGTTTACTTTATGTGAAGCACTTTGTAACTACTGTTTAGAAAAGTGCTATATAAATGAAAAATATTATTATTATTATTATTATTATTATTATTATTATTATTTGTGTCTCTGCAGTGACTCAGGAGACAGCCTGTTCATAACGCAGAAACCAGCACCTCTGCCTGTAAGACAAAGAAGAGGCCGAAACAACCATATTTCAGACACCACACTTCCTAGAGATCTAGAAGACCATAAAGATGACTCTTCATCATCATCAACGGCATCCTCTGCTGAGATATTCAGAGTTTACAAAAAGAAATGCTCAAAGAAATACAAACTACCAGAGTACAGTTTCCCTTTCCTGACAAGGAAGCACAGAGGCAGAGGAACACGAATACAGAACAAAAGCCTTCATGTAAGGATAAAAGCCTCTTCAGATACATATTTTGTTGGTTATTGTTGTACAGATCCTTGTTAATGTTCTGTTATCTCGTCTTTCCTTTGTAGAATGCTGGAATGGTAGGGTTCCTGACATTTGTCAGAGAGTTGTGTCAGGGCTGTCGAACAGGAGAGGATGTGGTGTCATCTTTACCAACAGTGGACATAGATGAGGATGGCATATCTCCATTGTCAGAGTAAGTACATTTCAAGTAAAAATCAAGTTACAATTACTTTAGTCCATCCATGTTTCCAAAATAGTTATCACACTGTGTAAATATGAACAGAATATGATGAGTTGCAAGACATTGAACCCCCATATTAGATTGGAAAAAAGCTTGACAGAGAGAGTCAGAGTTAAGTAAAGATGGTGAAGAGTTCTCCACACTGAGAGACTGAGCTGGCAAAAAGTGAAACACTTGGAGAGGGTTGATGCTCATTGTAAAACTGCAAAGAATATTGTGATAACATAATCTACAGTGAATAATATCATTCAAAGATTCAGAGAATCTGGAGAAATATCTGTACAAAAGGGACCATGCTGAAGCTAATAGTGATGTGATCTCCAGGCCTAATTTGATTTGATGTCTTTATTTCCAACATAGTAAGAAAAGTAAGTGAAAATGTGAAAAAATGAAAAAATAAACAAATTCCATCAGCAAGAGTTTCCTTACAAGGGATTAATAAAGTTCTCTAATCTAAGCACTGACATTTTTAATTCACATCTGCACAAAAAGCCTTCTCTGCTCATGTAAGATGGACTGACACTAAGTGGAAAACTGTCCTGTGGTATGATAACTCAAAATGTAACATTCTTTTTGGAAATCCTGGACACTTCATCGTCTCGGCCAAAGAGAAGAGGGGCCACCCTGCTTCTTTTCAGTAGGTAGTTCAAAAGACAGAATATTTTATGGTATGGGGATACGTGGGTAACCTTAACATTTGATAAGCCAACATCAGTGATGAAGAATACAGAAGGGTAGGTACAAGACAGTGCCAAAGCATGTTCTGCGCAAATTATAAAGCTCAGGGTAACTTTATTTGCACCGGCACGTAGATATCATTAACAGTGAGTGAGTTATCACACCCACACAAACAAACTGCACAGGACAGGAAAGAGTAACCCTCAGTAAATCAAGGTAAAATCAAATCAAATAAGCCACCAGTAAAAGCAGAGTGAAATAAAAACAAGATGGAAGTAAAATAAAAATCATTAATCAATAAAAACATGGTAAATAAAAGCAAGTTCAAATGTGCCATCAGGGAAAACAAGATAAAATATTTGTAAATAGTCAATGAATTATACGGGAGTTGTATATACAGCATCAGTGCTGCATTATTGTGACTTTTTAATCTCACTGATGGCTGCGAGGACAAAGCTGTTCTTACATCATTGGCTTTACAGGCTGCCACTTAATACCTATGTCCAGATGGGAGAAGCTGAAAATCACAGTTTGAGGGGTGGGGGTCAAGTGATTATAACAGGTTGGCTCTGTAGTAAGGGAGTCCAGGTACTAAGCAGGTCAGAATATACAGTATATCAAACAAAAGTAAAGTAGAACATTTTACTTAAAAATGGCCTCAGCTAAAAAAAAAAATGTTATTTGGGGATTTTGGATAATTGAATATGCTTCTGGTCATATTGACCCAGGAACATTATTGCTGTTACTGATAAACGAACATAAAAGGAGGATTAAATACAGGATTCTAATGTTTTGCAAATCCTCAAAGACTGTTTTTTTTTACATTTAACACAGCATCCAAACCCTTTTGGAAATGGTGTTGTATAGAGGTAACCCTAGTTTATGGGCTCAGCAAAAGAAAGAGATGCCAGAGGACTTTTGGTTCGACATAATAGATCACAAAATGTATGATAACAAATTGATGGAAACACATCACTCTGTTAATAAGTGTTTCTGTATTCATAGTGTGTATCGTAGTGTTCTCTTTTCGCGTTCCCCAAGGATCCGTCTTTAGGCCACTACGTTTTCAATCACATTTGCTAGCGTTGATGGTGTCACCAGAAGTCGCAGCATCAGAGAGCTGCTGAAAGTGTTGATATCCTTCACCTCTGGCCTGGCTCTAAAATATAATATTTGATCAATGTTCTTCATTTTACTTAACAGTTTATTTTGTTGTAATCATTTTAAAGGAGTTTTAAACTACTAATGAAACTGATACAAACACTATATACCCTGTGTAAGTAATACTAGACCATGAGCTTATTTTTATAGGGGTGGACAAAATAACCACAAGATGAGAGGTCATCATGGTTGCTGTAAAGATGATGTGCCCTTTGAGTCTATTTTATTTGTTTACCTTTTGAAAGCAGAGTTTTAATAGATTGTATTGCTTTTATCAGACCGTTTTATAATTTTGTTTATCTCCTGTACTAACTTCTATATAATTTTCATCTCTTGTTGTAGAAATGAAGAAGAAGGGTCAGAAAATGAGGACATCAAAGTAGTAGTAAGTACTCTGTTTAAAGAATCTTGTATTTCACAGCTTGTGATGTTTGTTACTTTGTTCTTTAACTGTTTGTCATGGAAACAGGAAAGGAAACTCTTTGCAGTGCCACTAAAAACAAAGAGACAACAAACCTGGTGCAATCAGTTAAAACAGAGGAATATAAGGAATGATGCCGATGCCGGACAAGAACCCTCACAAGGAGAACAGTGTGAGGGGTTGGATCCGACAGCAGCTATGGCAACCATATCGAGGATCACAGAGGAGGAGAATGAACAGGCGACAAGTCATGGAAACTCTGAAGCACTCAAGACAACGAGACTCGATGAGGGAGGACAGGAGGAGGGCGGCACTCCCCATTCAAAACAAGAGACGACAAAGAGCAAGTCTTCCACAGAGAGCACCACGCAAGAAGAGCATGGACACTTAGAGTCTGATTTCAGAGTAGAGGATCCAGCTTCTTCATTTGCGGAAAATGGAGGCAAGAAGAAAAAAAAAAGGAGAGGAAGTGCAGAGGATGAGGAGCAGCTACAGTCCAGTGGTGTTCCTGAAATTCTGAATGATGAAGGAAAGACTCAGAAAAAAAAGAGAAAGAAGAAAAAAGAAAAGATTATCACTGCAGAGGAGAGAGGAGAAGAGGAAGGAGCAGCTCCTCAAGACACACTTGAATCTAGTTTTGTTAAAGGAAAGAAGAAACAGTTGTCTTTTGATGATGCCACTCGAGGAGAAGAAGAGTGCGCAGTTGTGAGCCCTTTGTTGGCATTGACTGAAAGTGTGGAGAGGGCACCAAAGAAAAGAAAGAAGAGGGTTAAAACAAACTCTGAAGAGGTGGACCAGTTGCCTGCTCCTGTAGAACATGCAAATACTGAACACTTAGATAACGTTCAGGAAAAAGCAGATGAGGACCAAGTTGGTGAAAAGGCGACAAAGAGAAAGAAGAAAAAGAAGAAAAAGAGTGAAAATATATCTGGACATGGTTTGGCACAAGGTGATGATTCAGTGTCTGTGCAGGAAACGAAGAGGACCTCATCCTTCCTCAGTGCTGACGCAGAGTCCTCACAGTCTGTGGAGGCTCCTGTTGCAGGTGCAGGGAAAGCCAGAGTCGACGCTCAAGATATAGAGACAGAGTCAGCAGAATGTAACGGAAATGTAGATGAGTCAAATGAAGGGGTCATGAAAAAGAAGAAGAAAAAGAAAAAGAGGAAGGTGCTGGAAACGCATGATGGTATGGAAAAAGATCAGGATGAACCAGAGGTGAAGAGGAAAAAGAAACGTGCAGGAAATGAAACCGAGCTGGTGACTCCAGTGGAAAGTTTGGAAGGTTCTGTAGATGCAGAATTTATTTCAGCAGAACAAACTGTGGTGTTAAAAAAGAAGAAGAAAAAGAGGAAAGATAAGACATGCGATGTGATACACCAAAGTCCATCAGCCGCCACTGAAGAAAGTGGATCAGAAAGGCTGAAAGAACCGACTCCACCACCTCCAGAGGCTCCAGGGAATCCGGCTATCAATGATTTAGGAGACAAGAATGAGAGGAGAAGCCCCAAACCTACTGATAATGTTTCTTTCAATTTGACATCTTTAGCCAAGTCTGCAGGGTCAGAACCCAAAGACAATAAAAAGAAAAAAAAGAAGCAAGGAAGTATTCAAACAGCTGAGGAAAATGCAATGCCCAGCTCATCTTCAGACAGAAATGTGAAAAACATGAAAGCAAAGAAGAAACTTCACTACCCCTCTGAAGATTTCCTCTCTGACTTGTAGTTTACACTGGTTGATCATATCATGTGTACACTGGTCGACACAGCTGTAGAGTTCAAACACACATATTAGTGTATGACTGGAACTGATGGCTGTGATGCTTTAACAGTAACATTTTTAAATAGAGCTTGTACTTAAGAATATCAACTGACAGTTCCCGACCTTTGTGTTGTTGGGATAAAAAACATAGTTTATTTTTGATATTTTTATATTAAACATCCTGTGTATCACATCCTTGAAGGAAAATGTTAGCTGAATGCATTCATTCACACTTAATATATTCAATAAAAAAAATCAAATGGAGTAATTGATAAGATTGTTCAACATTTTCAATTCATTTCATTCCTGTGTCTAAATTGTCAATGAACCCGGCTGGTATCACTTTGAACTGCATCCTTTATCTACATGTTGGACAAAAGTCTTGACTTTTCAATTAACTACCTGTAAACAGTCGGGGGAGTGTACGTATCTTTTTTTTTTTTCCTTTTTTTGAGCATTGGGTCCACAACTGCACCTTTAGTAGAATAAACAGCAGTCATTTCAAATCGAATAAATTCAATTAGTTTCATTCTATGCTATTACTGCAAATAATCTGATAGTCTGTGCAACTATCAGTGTTGGCTGAGGAAGCATTACTGAGGTTAAAAAGGTCATACTAGGCCGCTGGGATAGTAAAACATTAAACAGACCGTTTGGACAGTCTCTGGAATTGTCTTCAGTTTTCTTTGTATTACTGCTATATTGGATTACTTGCAAGCATCAATTTAAAAAAAAAATCACCCAACCTGTCATGTGTATCTACATTTGTGAAAACTACAAATTTAATCTAATTTGGGATTTAATTTTGGCCTCAGTTGTTTAATCATATGCTGGGTTGTATATCAGTTATGCTGCTATACCAGGATAGATAGATAGATAGATGGATGGATGGATGGATGGATGGATGGATGGATGGATGGATGGATAGATAGATAGATAGATAGATAGATAGATAGATAGATAGATAGATAGATAGATAGATAGATAGATAGATAGATAGATTAGTATTCTTATTCTTTATTACAGCCTAATTTATCCATATCTTTCATATTGTAATATAGGTTGGGCTAGTACTTTTCCTACGACTCTCAATAAAATGTTGCTCCTTCAGGAATGTTTTGTCAGGATGGCAACTCAATCAAAGCCACATGTCAGACTCATCTGCTCCTTTGTTTCAGAAACTCCAGCTTCTTAATATCTATAACATCAATATCTTTCAAATATGTGTTTTTTTTGTATAAAATTCAACTTGAATGGAATATCCCTGATCACTTCAAGTCTTACTTAAAATTAAATTCACAGGTCCACTCTCACTCAACTCTTCAAACTTTATTTCTTCATCCTCCTAAATGTTCTACCTTCAGAAGTCAATTCTCCATACGTTTCAGGGGCAGCAAATTCTGGACTTTCAACCACTCTTATTTCATTATACTCGTCATGCTCAACCACATATTCAAAAACAGGTGTCCATACACGTCATATTCATATTTTGTATTTTTGAATTCTGTTGATGTAATTACTGTATTTATTCTAATTGTTAATTTTGTATGTTCTTATGTTACTTTATTTTTAGTATCAACTATTGTCTTTATATGTGTCAATCTAGTATTTTTTAATTAATTTTTGATATTAGAACACTATTTGGGTGGAGGCTTCAAATAAGCTCTCTGAGTTGTCTGCCTCTTCCTGCACAGTATATTATTATTATTATTATTAGACAGACAGACAGACAGACAGACAGACAGACAGATAGATAGATAGATAGATAGATAGATACCAAGTTTATATTTAAACGTTTTATTATCAGTAGCCTTTTTCTCAAACTGTAAATTTGTATTTATGCTGTGGTGGCATCAGCCATCCTCTTTGAAGTGGTCTGTTGGGGAAGTAGCATCTCTGCTGCTGACAGGAAGAAGCTGAACAGACTGGTGAAAAAGGCCAGCTCTGTCCTGGGCTGCCCACTGGACCCTGTGCAGGTGGTGGCTGACAGGAGGATGATGGCAAAGCTATCTTCTCTAGCGGACAACACGTCACACCCCCTCCAGGAGACCATAAAATCACTAAGTAGCTCGTTCAGTGACAGACTTCTTATAATTCTTCTTCTCAGACTGTATAATCAATAATATATATTAGTGATTCTATAATTAGGGGTACATTTCAGACCAACCAAAAAGTGAAAAAAAAAAACAGTATGCTGTTTGGCTTAATATTCTATTTGTTTCCACAGTATACCCCTAGATTGTGCAAATTCCATTAATTGGCAAGCTTAAGCTCTAATGATTTCTTAAATATTCAAATCAAAATAAACACCAGGTTCATTATTTTGTCAACTGTGTTACAGACAAAAGTTGTGTCGTAGAAGACATGAATGAGACATGAATGAAGTACTACGCATTTGATAAAACAATTGTTTGCAACGTAACGATCTTGTTAACACAGTTGATGAACAATTAATCCACTCCATGTGTAGACAATCATTTTGATGAAATATTGACAAGGAGGAGTTGAAATTTACCACACTGTCTTCAAGGTTCCCACCAAAAAGGATGTGCCCTCCAGCAATATGAGTCATATGACTTTGGAGCAAACCATTGCTGATTTATAGGGCTTTTATCAGTGGGTAACAGTTTACAATGATTTCTCGGACACACATAAAGTGAATAATTTCATGTATATTAATGTTTTAAATAGATTTAAAAAACAGCTGTATCATGTTTAAATAATTATTTTTGAACAAGTAATGCTGAAATAATATATAAATACATTTATTCTAATGTTAAGCTTTAAGAGCAAACTTTACATTTAAGAAATCGGACAGCACACAAACTTTAAATTCCAATAAATAATCTGCATTTTTTGCAAAATAAATCATGGAAGCTGTTAACTTTTTGTATTAAATGAAAGAGAAATATCATCTAATATAAAATTGGTTATTTTTTTTAAATAATGACCAATAATATTTGGTAAAATTGACAAATACCCCTAATCACTCACAGGCTCTTGTTTGCTGTATATATTTATTATGCACTGTCTACTCTGTTACTGTAACACTTGAATTTCCCCGTTGTGGGACGAGTAAAGGAATCTCTTATCTCTTATCTTATATTTCAACACAAAGTATGGTTTTATTTTATAAACCCGGAAGTAACAAATCTAACCCGATATACAGCTTTTTATAGGATGTCGTAAAATGTTAGTAACATTTTATTTTGTTGGAGATTCACCGGAAACTATCGTTGCACTACCTCCCTGAGGAGGAACAGTGTCAGCTCAAACAAAAGGGAGTAACCTCGTTAGTTGGAGTTTCGCATGTTACTCGAGACATGTCGTGCAGCACTCAGCTCATTTTACGCACGCTGACTGACCACAACAAGCTCACGGGCACGTTACGTAAGCGCGTATAGCCACAACAGGCTTTTAAACAGAGAGGCTGTGGAGCTCCAGCTGGAAACTTTTCCTCCGCTGCTGAAGCCTTTGACACCAACCAGCGTGTCTTCAGCCCACATTTTTCACAGTGTAACCAAACAGTCATGTCATACAACAACAGCGCGTCCTTCAACGAAGCCAGGAGGGTGGCTATTTTCGGGGGTACGCACGGGAACGAGATGTCAGGCGTGACACTCGTCAACCTGTGGGTGAAAAACAGCGCCGAGATCCAGAGGAAAAGAGTCGAGACCAAACCGTTCATCACCAACCCAAAGGCGGTGGAGAAGTGCACGAGATACGTGGACACGGACCTGAACCGAGCCTTCAGTCCGGAGAACCTCAGGTAAAAAACACGGCAGAGCGTGGAGCTGTCATGTCCTGTCACTTTGTCCCTGCTGCTGCGTGTTGTTGATGTTGCTGTCTGCTGTCATACCAGCGAACGGAAACTATGTCATGGCACGGAGCCACAACATCCACGTTCAGTATCACAAACTTCTCATTTTAAATTAATTTCTGGTGTTACTAATTATGTCACGAGATATTTAATGTAGGTAAAGACAATACTGTGCAGGCTACATAGCACGTGCACACAGACACAGTAAACCTTGACCTTGTTTGGATGGGTTTGTGTACATTTTGTCCTCAGTGCAGCTTTTTGTGGTTGAAATTGTTAAAATCGGAAATCTGATTATGGTGTGTTGTTTCATTCTTGAGTCTGTTACGGTTACAGTAGGTATATATGTTTTAAAATAGGCTACCATAGTTCAATTTTGTAAAATGATCGACTACTATAGCTATACTATACACAGTATGTGTGTGCTTGAAGCATCTCGTGCCAAATTAATAATGTCAATACTATAGCTACTACTACTTAATAATAATAATAATAATAATAATAATAATAATAATAATAATAATGTAATAACAATCAAATGAGGGCGGTGCAGATAAAGGGGTCCCACCACACCATACGATATTCCCATGTAGGAAATCAGGGTGAAAAAACAACAACAAAAACATCCCGCTGATATTCCCCTCAAACTGCTTTTATCATAGGTAGTGTGTTTACCATCAGCCATGTCCCCCCAACATCCTCCCTCCTCCCCAAAGCCCCCTCTGGCTCTGTGCCAATAACAGCAGAGCAGCGTGTCTTCTATCCCCCTCCTCCCTGACTTGAGCCAGCAGGAAAAAACGTGAGCGAAACGTGACCGAGCTGCAAATGAATATAGACTTTTTTTCCCCTCTCCCTCTCTTTTTAAATCGTGCTTCTTCGTGTGCCCTATAGCGGAAAGTAAGTCTTACGCAAACGCTGGCTCATGGATTCATTGTGCATGAACACACACAGTAGCCTATTTACTAATGTGGTTGGATAACAGCTATCCAATATACATATTTCATCATATGAATCCTATAATAACACTTATGATGTAATGACAGCGTGTAAGTGGAACCCAGGAAGTTATAATTATTATACCATAATGTGAATCTAAAAGTAAAATTATTCTATATTTCTCATGATAAATAATTTACCAGAGGATTAAGATAAGATAAGATAAGATGAGATAAGATAGTCCTTTACTCTTCCCACAATGGGGAAATTCAAGTGTCACAGTAACAAAGTAGACAAAGTGCAAAAGAAATATATAAAGCAAACAAGAGCCTATAAAGTAACAATTATTAAAAAGTTATTAGCAATTAAAATTAAAATTAAAGAGGTAAAAAATAAGCATATCTTACACACACATATATATATTATTGGTTTTAGAGTCTGACCACTGCAGGTTTAAGTTTAAGGTTTATAGTTTTCCTGTGATGCTTAAATTAAAATAAGAATAACTAATTTTAAAATATCATTACACTTGTATTTGGTCATTTGGAATATTTTTAATGTTCTATTGGAGTTTTATATTAAAAATGCAGAGACTTTGTATATCAATCCAGTCTACCTGGTCAAATAAACTCATTTTGCACTTGATTAATTCGCAATATCGTTTCAAAGCTCATATTAATCTGTACATTTGAAGTCCCTGCTTTTCACTGCCTTATTGAGGATTTATTTAACGGTCTTTAAAGATCGTCTTCACCCCCTTCGGCTTATACACACCCTTTGGCCTCTGTCAAGGCAACATATAAGAAGATTAAACAGAACTTAAATAGACTGACAGCTTTGCTCTTCCCCTCATCTACAGTCCCTCAGTTGAATTCAGTGTGTTCACCAGCTGTAGTAAATACTGTGCTTGTGTGCTGTATTCTGGGGCAAAAGTTCAGACAAATCCGGGTGTTTTTTTTTCTTTGTTTTTTTTCTGAAAATGGTGTTGAATGAGCAGATGTGTGGCTGGCGAGACAATATGGACAGTAGAGGTGCTGTGCTACAGTAGCTTGGAGAATGTCCCGGACTGGTGGTTATTTTGAAATGCTTCAAAAGAGCTGAGAGAGGAAAAGTGGGGTTGGCTACCATCCTCTTTTCAGAGAGAGGTGTCTGTCCAGAGAGTAAAAAAGAAAGTTTGTATCAGGGCAAACTCATTTCTGAAGGGTGCTAAAGAGGAGACATTTAAGGGATTGGGGAAAGTGGACAGTATTTTCTCACAAAAGGGGGCCACTGTGTCCCAGCCTACACCTAATTAATCTTATTCTGTGGTCACGTCCAGGATGGGAACCTCAAATTACGGTGGCCCTGAAGGACAAAACAAATTTACAAAAGATGAAACACTTCTACAAAGTTGGAGAAAAAATTACATTTTGGAAAACATTTTTACATTTTATAAAACAAAATTACATCAGCAAAACACTTTTACCAAGGTCAAAACAAATTTACAAAATCTAAAAACACTTTGACAAGTGGTGAGACAATTTTACACTTTTACCATTTCTGAAACAAATTTAAATTAATTTTTATCAAAAAAGGAAAGTACCAATTACCAGAAATGATCCAGGAGTGATCAACTGAGGGGTCATTTAGTTTGTTTGTATGGAGAGAAACCAAACGGAGCAATGTTTGGTACTGGGATCTGTTTGGTACCAGATCACTTCCGGTGTTTGGTAGTTTGGTACATTCCTTTTCCGTTAAAAATGAATGTAAATTAGTTTCAGTAATGGTAAAAGTGTTCCGTTGTTTGTAAAATTGTCTCACTGCTTGTAAATGTGTTTTTTGGGGGGATTTTGTAAATTTGTTTTCTTAAATGAAAATTTGTTTTGGCCTTGGTAAAAGTGTTTTGCTAATGTAATTTTGTTTCATAAAATGTAAAAATGTCTTCCCATATTTAAATTTGTCTCCAACTTTGTAAAAGTGTTTCATCTTTTGTAAATTTGTTTTGTCCTTCAGGGCCACCGCATCAAATACTAAAATGTTGTTATACTGTGGTCCAGGTTCACTCATGATATAATTGTAAGACATCTGACAAATAGTTTTGGTTTACAACTTCCCAAATTATCAACAAGTGAAAGCAACAGATGATGGTAATAATGCCGAGTTGCCACATTTTAAAAATGTGAACAGTGTATTTGATAACCCATTAGTTTACATTCGAAAAACACTGGCAGCATTCACCACTTACTGGCTTATTTTACTGTTTTATAGTGAGGAACAATATGATAGAAATGTTTTAATTATTTTTAATTTAAAATAGCTAGCTAACAATAATATTAGCTGACTGACTCAACTAATATTACTGTTTGCTAGCAACTGTTACTGTAAATTAGCTAATACCACAGCTAGCTTGCTCATATTACTGTTGTATTGCCAATAATATGGCCTTCTAATATTACAATTAGCTAGCTAATATAATTGTTAGGTTGCTAATATCACTGTTAGCTCTCTGCTGTAACTGTTAGGTAGCAGATATTACCCTTAGCTAGGACTGCTAAACAATATTAGATAGGAAGTGGGTGAATGCTAATTGGCTGGAACTGTCAGTAACTAACATATTTTACATGTTTAATGATACTAAAGATGCATTTTCCTGCTGGGTTTCACTTTCAATAGTTCTTACAGTTTTGAATCAAATGATCGGCAGTTGGAGACAGTACTGTGCTATGATCAGATCTGTTATGTTTAAATTATAAACTAACATTGAAAGCAGCAGTACAAGACTATAATAGCAATCAATTCAATTCAATTCAATTTGCTTTATTGGCATGAACAAAGACATGTTGTTGCCAAAGCACATACAATTTATACACATACATTACATATATATTCATTACATATTATGTTCATTACATATTATATATATTACATATTTTATACACATTAAAACGATGGTGTCACCCATACAGCATATCTCAATGTCCTCACTTGATGCGGTGTGCTCATAAAACCTTCACCTAAAATCAAATATTATGGGATGGTGCGTTCCTCAGGCTGACAGGCAGACACATATTTAGCAGCTAGAGGAGCAATAATAATAATATGATAATAGCAATCTCCACCCTTATATTGAGTTCAGGGTAAAATGGCTGCCTTGTATACAGTTACTTGTTACAATGACTTGCTCCCAGTGGCATAGTCAGCAGTGTGTAAATGTGTGTGAATGGAATTATTTAACATTGACCGTCCACCACAATAGAATCCTCTGCCATCAGTGATACGGGATGAATGTGACAGGTAGTGTAAGAGCTCATTTACCAATTAATTCCAAGTTAGTTACTGTGTTAACTTGTGGCTGTTAAATCGTTCCACTATGGCTGACACTGAGGTGAAAGTTTCCTACAGGGCGTGCAGGTTAAGTAGACACCCTTGTGTCTATCATTAACATGCTTTATTGCTTATTGTCTGCAGAAGTGCCTGATAAGCTGTAAATGTGTACCTGATTGCTTACTCATGCAGTGTGTGTGTGTGTGTGTGTGTGTGTGTGTGTGTGTGTGTGTGTGTGTGTGTGTGTGTGTGTGTGTGTGTGTGGTGTGTGTGTGTGTGTGTGTGTGTGTGTGTGTGTGTGTGTGTTTGCGCTGTAGTGCCCCAGAAGGAGATGACCTGCCCTATGAGGTGCAGAGAGCTCAGGAGATCAACAAGATGTTTGGGCCCAAAGGCAGCCCAGAGGCCTATGACGTTATCTTTGACCTCCACAACACAACGTCCAACATGGGCTGCACTCTGATCCTGGAGAGCTCCAAAGACTACTTTAACCTGCAGATGATGAACTACATCAAGGTGATGGCCTTAAGGAATCCCCAACTCCATTTTGAGCATGAGCAAAGAGTCAAAATCGTTAAAGACCACATAAAACTGTAACATAAATCTGTTTTAGGGCACACATAGT
Source organism: Notolabrus celidotus (assembly GCF_009762535.1). Classification (NCBI taxonomy): domain Eukaryota; kingdom Metazoa; phylum Chordata; class Actinopteri; order Labriformes; family Labridae; genus Notolabrus; species Notolabrus celidotus. Next base: position 18,619,974 of record NC_048276.1, read on the forward strand.
ATAGTATCAGGATTTTTAAATCCCAGAGTTTTTCTTTTTGAACTTGTTCACTATTCAAATGCGAAGGACAAATAACACATATTAGAACATATTAGATAAATGTACACCTACAGTCAGAATGTCTTTCTGTTTCATCCTTTATTATTGTTTTGGAAGAAGAAAATATTTTACTCCAGGATTTTCAATTCTGATCCAGTACTGCTATAAAAGGGATAATAGATAACCTTTAATATCATGGCACACAAAAGAAATTCAAAGGTTCTTGGCACACAAAGTAGAATACATCATCATACACAAAAAAACATGCACACCTACCAACACACTTGTAGACATGACAATAGCAATCAAAGTCTTAATAATAAGGGTTTCCTTAAAGAAAACACAGTGCAGACTTATATATGATAATGCCACATAGTCATACTAGAAGGTAGTGTATCCTCAGAGACCTTTTCATGTATGATCTCTTTATTATTATTATTATTTCTGCCTGAGCTCTGTTATGTTAAATCACACCCTCTTTTATTTCACTGTTTCGGTCACTTGATCACTGCTGCACTCTCCCTACTCTGATCCCACTTTTGGGTTGAAAATCTGATTGTAGATCTTTTTTTAAGTTTGCTACTCCCCAAACCATCAAGTACTTGATTGAACAGAGATCGTTTAATAAAGATAAAAATGTATCAAAAGTCAGGTGCAGTTTGTTAAAAGGATACCTCTAAAAAAAAAAGGAAAGTCAAAGGTGATTCTGTGTTCCTTCTGCCACATCGTTATGTGTGCCAATGAGTCAAAGTTTTACTAAGAGGTCAGAGGGGTTCAGTTAACCTATGTTAACAATAAATGATCAGTTCACCTTTAAATGTTAAGTAAACTCGCATAAAGGACAAGCCATCCGATAAACCAAGGTGATGAAGATTTTCTTTAGTGATTATAAAAGTTAGCCTTCTTCTTTCGGACAAACGCAACAATAGAATCAGTCCTGGATCTATGTAAACATGGTTCACATGTTCAACAACACATTTCAATTTGGGCCTTATTAACCTTATTCATGTGAGCTTGTTACTAATTTTGAATATACTGAACACTTTTCTTGAGTTCTTGCTCCTCAATAAAAATCAAAGTCACGCAGACAGAAAACACTCTCACTCCCAGGGAGGGAAAGAACAGCCAAACACAGCATGCTGCTTGTGACATCAAGCAATAGGGGTCATGAGAAATGTGTCTTTTAGCTTCGACAAACACAAATTTGCTACAGAAATCACTCATTACATACCCAGCATAGCATCACCAAGGATTAGCCGTTTAGTGACTAATTTCTAAAATGTTTGTTAAGGATAACACAGCAGTATCAGGGGTAATCTTAGGGCACTTTCCAACATCATGTCCATGTCTCCTTGCATCATTTAGTAGAAATATACTTTGGAACTCCTATTTAGTACTAGTTCTTGTGTTGGTAACTGGTGCACAGTGTTTTCTTTTTTAGCTTTATTCCTCATCTTGGTAATAACAAACATTGCATTTGTAATATACTTACTGTGTCTGGACTGAGGCATTCAGGGGACTCAGATCCTTCTTGGACCTTAGTAGAGGACACTCACCTTGTGCATGGCTTTGTTCATGTACCAGATATAAATTAGCCTCCTTCCTTTGTCGTTCAATGAAAAAACTTTCCACAAAGTTTCATGAAATTTAGGCAAGTAGTGTTTCTGCAATATCCTGACAGACAGATAATCCAAAAGCACAGTTTGTTTTTTGAGTAAGATCTGCTGTAAGTGCTTATCTATTAGTTTTGTCTTCTTACTGGTCACTAAGACCAACTTGTGACCCTTAAAAGTTAACCTTATTCATGCACTGAGTCTGTGCATTTGTCTAAGGATTGAATGTGTTGCATTTGTTCATGCACGGTGTTATTGCAGACTTCCATTCATTTGAACAAAACTTAAATCAGTCATTCACTCTCGGGTCTTCTTGCGACCTTCACCTGACACGTTTGTGTCTTCAGCTGAGATCTTGTTTGTGTTTTTTGTGTTGCAGAAAGCCATTGCTCCAGCCAGCTGTCTTGTTCTGCTGAATGAACACCCTCTTTTGAAATATTCCACTTCACGCTCTGTTGCCAAGCACCCAGTGGGTGAGTCAAGTCCTGCCAAATCACTCTGGGGACAGTTTCGAAGATGTCCCCAAGTCAACCATATGGAGAAAAGTTAACTCTTATGTTGTGACCGATTGCAGGTCTGGAGGTGGGTCCTCAGCCTCAGGGGGTTTTGAGGAGTAACATCTTTGAGGCCATGAGGATAATACTGAAACACGCCCTGGATTTCATCGAGCTTTTTAATGAAGGTAAGCAGACATACCATGGCTTAAACTTTTAGGCTACATTATACATTCACTATGTAGTGTCACACTGATGGAAGTATTTGGACTTACATGCAAGATTAGGTCAAAGAGTTCAAAGTCAGTTTAATGAAAACCAAAGTTCTGCACACAGGAAGTGAGAAATAGATGAAGGCACAGGTATCCAAAATGTGAGGCTATGGCCAAGTCAAAGTTACAAAAACTGGTCAAAGCACTAAGGCAAAAATGAAGATAGTAGGTGGAATGACTAAAAAGGTACAAGACTAACTGATACAGAGGGGAGGGAACACTGAGGCAGTTTTCGAAACCGCCTACTATGCTAGAAGTACATACTGACTTCACAAATATTCAGTTTGTAGTACGTAGTATGTGAACAAGAGCAAAATCTGCTGTATGCCAGAACTCCTCCATTTTTAGGTGCTGTGAAAATGATTAAATAACATATAAACCACTTCTTAACTTTTTAAATCATAAGTGATGCTAAAGAAGCAGTTTGTCTATCAGCTTGGCCGTTGTTTACTTCCGCTTTCCAAAACTGGAAATCCATTGACGTCTGGCTCAGCATACTGCAGATCAGATCCAACAATCATACTACATAATAAATTCAAACGCAGTATGTAGCAGGCCATTTCGAAAACAGCCTATGATATACCTGAGGAGTGGAGATAGCGAGACACAGGTGAGGCACATTAGGGTAATCAAGAACCTGGGAAACACAGAGGGGCAGGAAGTTAACAGACCTGGAACAAGAGATGAAGTGAGTATCAAAATAAAACAGGAAGCACTAGGCATGAAACATCAGGAAGGAAATAAAATAATCAAGAGCCATGATGTGAGGTTTTAAGGTCTCTGAAAACCCAAATCCACTGTAGACTATTACCTATGCAACAAAGGATCTTATGTATATAGACATTATTATCCTAAGAGTTTAAGAAGTTTAGCTTTAATCCTGATTCAAAATATAAACCTTAAAGTTTATGGGCATTGTCCTTTTATTGAATTTTAATTAGGCGTGGTAAATCCCAGATTTTTTTCTGTGACAGTCGAAAGTGTTGAGTGTTGGTGTCTAGTTTTGGTGATGGGGCAGAGTAATTATATAGCAATAGCTATGAGACAGGGACATCTTGGAGCATTTCAGTCGTAATTTTAGTTTTAGGGGGTGTCAGTTTGGCCTAGTGGTTAAAGTGCACTTGTAAGTCACTATTAAGTGAACCAATTGAATGAATCATTTCTGGTGGCAGGAATTGGCAGAAATACGATGTTTCCTTCTCTGATTCTGAATCTGAGGACTCATAAATATAAAGCTGGACCCAGATGATGGTCACATGCACCATTGTTGTGTGCTGAGCCAGAAGTGATGGGCCACATCCACACTATCTTGAGAAATGGTCTAAACAACAAAATAAGCAGTGCAGCAAAAAGGTGCAGAATAAACGCTGCATGAAGATATTCTTGTGGATTTTGTAGACTTCTTGGAGTGAAAGTTTAGAAAGTAATGTAATTGAAGTGTGTCCAAACCTTTTAAAATCTTCCACATGATACACTAGTTGAAAATATTCTTGAATTTCCTGAAGTGCACCCAAACAGACTCCACCCTCTATGTATTTACTCTTCTTTTGCTTCTCCCTCACTGAATTTCCTTTTTTTTCCTACCTCTTTTTCTTTTCAGCAGAGTTATTATTATTTCTGTTTTTTTTTTTTAATCCCCTTTGGTCTCAGAGCTATTTTACTTATTGATTACTCTTATTATAATATATTGCCACATTACTACTCTTATTGATTGCTAATATTACTATTGTTATTATCTTTCTTTTTTTTGTTCTCTGTTTTTTTTTGTTTTTTTTTTGTTGTTTTATTTAAATTTTTTTTTTTGTTTGTTTTGGGTTCCTTTTTTCCCCCTCTCTTCTCTTCTGTTTTCTCTATCTTCACAAGTGTATAAATGTGTCCTTCCATGTTTTGTAATGTTTGTACTTGTTAGTATGTCTGTATCGACTACATGTATATACACTAATTGGTGAATTATGAAAGAAAATAAGAAAAAAAAGAAAAAATTCTCATTGTCACCTGTGCATAAAACCACTGGTTCTAAGCACAGGGGGCACCAAAATCCACACAAAGTTCCCCACAGGAGCTTTAAAATCACCATTTAAATTTTCCAACCTTATTGAAAATGTCTGTATTTAGGGTTTGTGTTTGTTTGCATGTTTGGTGATTGCATTTTTACAAATTCAAGCAAAATATCAAGATGTTTGAGGCCAAAGCAGTAAAAAAAAACCTGACCAATGAATGCCTTTCACAGTTTGCAAGAAAAGTAGTAAACTGCCTGTGTAGAATTTTGCACTGAACACCCAGTCGTATGATTCATAAGGTGTTATGTAACAGAGAAATAAGTTGTTTACAGTCAGCATCACCCTGACAGGAAACATTTTGTGACAAAACGTCTATGGGTGTTCATCTGATTCATCCAGATGTACCTACTTCTCTGAATTTATTTAGCATCTGGCTCATTCTGCCTCCACTCTGCCCATTTTCTACCCCGAGGAACACATCCGTGAATGGGAATTTTAGGTGCAAGACAGCCTGTTCTTCCTTTTCTTTTCATAAAGCAGTGCTCCATGCCAACTGTGAGGTGCAGTCTGCTGGTTTCCCCTGACTGCTCTGAAGCTGAATAGGTTACTTGTTGGGAGTTGGTCACTTTCCATGTTGTCAGAGTCCGGCTGCCAACGGTGTGGTAATCTTCTGTCATGGGGCTACCGTGGTGTGGATGAATGCTCGGACATGGTGATGAATTGGTGTTCCTGCGCTTTGAAGCAGAGCAGCAGGAAGAAACAACTTGTTCAGGCATAAGAGATGAAACAGTTGGTAGGGTTCAGATTCAGAATGACTTACTCTGGAGAAGAACAAGAGAATCAGTGAGAAGACTTTTTTATTGGTTGTGTGTGGAACATTAGTTCTTATATTCTGTGCTGCAGCTTGCAAATGAATAAAGCTCCATGGTTTTTCACTTTGGTGATTAAGCAGTTCATTTGAGCATCCACTCTTTTTTGTCCAAATACAACCTGTCATATGTGTTTAGTCCAAGGGCCTGAATAAGCCCCTTTAGGCATTTTTCCCCAACAGGAACTTTACCCTGGAACTAGGGACTTTACCCCTGAACTACGTGCATTTCGACCGGAGGAACCAGGGTCTAAATTTGGTTCAGGGGTAGATAATCTCCCCCTGAAAAGCCCCTGCTCGGTTGAACGTAACAGTGTTTGAGGAGTTTACACAGATGTTGAAACACAGAGGGAGTTACATACTAGTTTAGTTTTTTTTAAGATTTCAAAATATTATTTAATATAATTTCTTTTCTCCATACTTCACTGGCCTGATTTGCACAATCTACCCGGGACTTCAGCCCACGGTCGAAACGCAGACAACAATCGGGGCACAGGAACCTTTTAGTTCAGGGTAAAGTAGTTCTGGGGGCTAAAAGACCCCGGAACTCTTGGTCCAAATGCACCTTATGGCACCTTCCAGTGAGACCAAAGGAACTCCATGTTGTGTAATATTATGTGAGATGAAATTGACTTGATTATAAGACTCAAAAAGCTGATTGGTCACAAATATGCAGCTATGAGTAGAAGTTAAGACGATCAGAAATAATTTGTTGAAATTAAAACAACTTGAAGCTTATTTCAGGAACTTTCTATTTGTGTTGATTTTGGTGCCCCCTGTGGGCCAAGTGTTTCCCCTAACATTTTTAATTATCATGTACTATACATGAAGACCTGCACTTCCTTCAGTGATGTCTGTCACCGTGTTGTATTCAAATCTTTCACTTGTGATCATTTGCCGTGGAATATGTTTAAAAAAAGGCTGTTTTTTCAGCGTGCTGTCAATCATCTGGTCTGACACCACCCCCTCCCTGTAGGTATTAAAAATCTAAATGTAGAAGTTGTCAGTCCTGATAATGGCAGTCTGGTTTTTTTTTTGTAGGTCATAAAAATCTAGAAACATCTTACGGGGGCTTTAAACAATTTAAGATTACTTGATCTTTTTAACACTTGACAAAACTTCATTAAAGGAGCAGAATCAGTGTCTGTCGTTCTGAAAGCTTGGTTATAAAGCACACATATATACCCTTTTTTCCACTGTTTGAACGTACAATACCAAGTCAAAAAAGTTGGAACACTGTACATAAGATGTTGATAAAAAAAAGAATTTGACAGTTTGCAAATCATTTAAAGCTGAAATAAAATGTTGCAGCTGAAAAAAATATATGCCCATTTTAAATTTGATGCCAGCAACACAGTTCATAAACGTTGGGTCATCTTTACCTTTGGGCTGAATCACTTCTTTAAATCACATTACACTTTCAACGTTCGATAAGCATATTAACATATCACATCCTTTCCGTGTTTTTGTGTCAATTTCCCAAATGTTTTGAAAAGTACTGATGGCATCAAATTTAAAATTAGCATATATTATCATAAAGCTATACATTTTCTTTTTCAATATTTGATAAGTCTGTGAACTATCTTCAGTTAAACAGCCTTGAAAGGATTTCCAAACAATTAAAATCTGTTTTTAATCATCATTTTACGCTACATACCAACTCTTGTGGAATTGGGCTTATATTTTATTTTCTATTTTTATTATTCAGTTTATACATTAATCATAGTTTCTCACAAAGATGGTCAAGTCCTATTTTTTTTATTTTCTATTTATTTATTTATTTATTTTAAGTTATCTTGTGTTCTCACTAATATATTCTTCTTACCAGCTATTCCTGCAACATTTCTCAGTAGATGGCAACTATACTACTTCACTGCCATTAAAAGTTGTTCTCTGGTGATGGATATGAGTTTGGGACAGATACCCACATAACATAGAATCTGGGTCAATTTATTTCTGGTGATACCAGACTCTTTTGCTTGTACCGAAAGCAAACTGATGTTTGAATCCATAATGTTAAATATTTTAACAGTTTCTATATGAATTAAGAAAACATTATGGAAAAAAATGTTTTTTTTTCAGAGAATGAATCTGACTGACTTTGGTTTTCCCCTGAATTTCCCATTAGCGTCGTCACTGATATAGTCTTATACATTATACTTCTGTGTAAAACCAAATCACATCCATTCTCGGCCATACTCTGAGTTATTTCTGATTAATGCAAATGTAATAATAATAATTAAATACTAGCCTGCAGTTAGCTATCACAGTGAACATGGTAAAGATTGTACCTCTTTAAAATTAGCATGTAAGAGAGTTACTGAGCGTGTTACCCTGCTCACAGAGCTGTTAGCTAAGCCTCACTGAGCTTCAAGCTTATCAAGAATGACTGAAAGTACTGACTGTTTTAGCCATGTGTCTGAGTCTGACTGATCTCCTCAAAATGCATTGCACAAGGCTTCATAATAACAATTTGTTGAATAATGCTTACACAAACTATTTTCCTCTGTGGAGCAGTCAATGTATTTATGAGAAATACACCAAACCTGCAACAAATAAAAACCTCCAAGGATGCACATTTTTGTTTTTATTGCAGGTTAGCTCTCCAATAAAATCCCTCAGAGTGTCATATACAGCACATTTAGGAACCCACTGTTTGTTTACTGTTATTTGCGGTTCACTCAGCAGGCTTTCTTTCACACATGAACTTGTTACATTTCTTATAAGCCTACAGCGAGTTATTTGAAATGATCACCAAGCTTTCTTACTAATCATCTGGCTGTGTTAAATACTTCATTCTGATTGGTCAGAACCCCCTAACATTGGTAATTAACTCTGAGTTGCAAAAATGACCTCAGGGACGACAAGATCACACAAGTCATCTCTAACTCCTTACGATCTGCAGAGTCCCTTTCTACTTTTAAGAGATGTCTGGAGACTCAACTGTTCAGGGAACACTTAGGCACTTAACCTGACCCTTCTCCTCTTTGTCCTCAGGGATAGAATGAATCAGAAGCTCTAAACCCAGCTCCTATTGAATATTTAGCACTGAATATTGAATGCTGTTGAATGATATTGAACGATATATAAAAAATGTAAAAAAAACTGGCACTACTTCTGGCACTAGATGGCAGAACCTGTGGCCAATCAACTTGAAGCACTTACTAAGGTTTTTCCCTCCAGTCTAAATTCTTGCTTGTGTTGTACATCGCTTTGGACAAAAGCATCTGCTAAATGAAATTGTAGAATTGTAGAATTGTAAAATAATTAAATGGTAGACAACATTGAGGATTTTTTTTGTTATTACTACTTAAACTGAGTAGAAAACACTGTGCTATATAATAGCATTTAAGTTTAACATAACAAGTCCTCCCTGATTGATTCTCCACATTAGGCATTCCTTACTACAGAGCATGCCTTTTGAATGCTCAAATGAATGCAGAATTCCTATGTTACCTGAACGCATCATATACCTTTTGTAGGGAAGCAGGTGAAAAGTGAGTTTTTCTCTCAGTTATTATTACTCTCAATTTATTTTGAGAGTACAGCATTTTTTATATTTGTGGTAAATGGCTGAACGGTCACCAGCAGAGAAAAGAGGAAGAGAGGAGGAAACAGCTCAGAAACTAGCAAGGGATGTTAATGTACATTTATCATCTTGAACTCCTGCAAGTTTCTTTCTCCCTTTTTCTGTTGCATATTTCTGTTTTTGAAGAGTTTATTAATTTACCACACCTCTGGATATACTTGAGTTTCTTTGCACATTTTGAGTACAAGATTTTCAGGATGCTCACTTATTTTGGATGTTGGTTTATGTGTTTTTTCAGGTGTGGAGTTCCCTCCTTGTACAGTGGAGGTTTTCAGGGTCTCAGAGCGTGTCGATTACCCCAGAGATGCCAATGGAAACATCATTGCCATGGTTCACCCCAATCTGCAGGTAAAAAAAACACTTCATATGTCCTTCCTTCATCCTCAAGCTTATATATATTTGCCCTCTTGAAACAATAACTCTTGAGTTAATCCAAAAGAGGAAATGAGGCTTCTTGAGTTTGATCAACACACTCAGGTTACTCTCTCTGTGATTCTTGCTTGTTATTGTTTTTCCAGGACTGTGACTGGGAACCGCTGAACCCCGGTGACCCTATGTTCCAAACATTTGATGGGAAGACCATCCACTACCAAGGCCCGGGCACCGTCTATCCCACTTTTATTAATGAGGCAGCCTATTATGAAAAACAACAGGCATTTGTGACCACCAGGAGAGAAACTCTGGTAGCGAGCGCCATCAGAAAAGCATGAAAACTGATTTGTGAGGCTAATAGGGATCATGATTATACAGTTGTTTTAGCCTCAATAAGAACCTGTGTGTAGATTTTGCACTTTGTTCTGTTAGAAAATGACAGACTTTTCTTCACATAATGACTAGACACCATCTTTTACACAATGTTTAATTTTCTATGCCTTTACTATGAGAAAATCTATTAACTATGCAAAGAATAATTGCAAAGAATCACTGTGAAAGTCTTTGACCTCAAGACTTGTATATTGCTGTGGTAAGTATTTATGATATTGTTCTTTTCAGAGTAAATTTACATTAAATCCTTTTAGGTTTATGGTATAAAAATGGACAAGCTGAGTTATTAATGGCTTGTGAAAAATGATACACACTCCTACTACTTCTCAGGACAGCCATTGAAGATCATAACCTGCAACTTTTTGATCCCAAACTGTACTCGTTTGTCTTCTTCTTCTTCTTCTTCTTCTCAACATTTCTTTGTAACATCTTTGGGAGGGTGTTTGTGGCCTTTTTGATTCCTACCTGTAACTCCTGTGGTTGCATATGTGGTGCTGTCCTATCGCTGCCTTACTTGAGATATCAGAGAAAATTGCACACTAAATTTGGAGTGAAATTTGTAGATTACATTTGTCTGATAATGAGATATTATTTTGATAAGAGATGTTAAATGTCTTGTTCCTCTAAACACAAGGGATGCAGTTTGAAACATGTTTTATAATAATAATAATAATATATGTGTCTATTTTGATATACTTGTACTGTATGTTTTGTGATGTGTAAAACTTGTTGAACCCTGGGAAGCAGTTGTAATGTCTAACATTTTTACGTCCGTTGTTTAAAGTTGTATTCTCTGTGGTCTTACAGTCTTTCGTTTTTTATTCAGCAATATTTTCAGTAGCACCATTTGTAAGCTTAGTACTGTTTACCATCCTGTGGGAATAAACCAATCAATAAATCTACTATTGCGTTATACCATGCCTTGTGATTGTAATTGCAACATTCATACTGACTTTCTCAGACCTTCTAAGCTTGTTTAATAATAATAATAATAATAATAATAATAATAATAATACATTTTATTTAAAGGCGCCTTTCTCGGCACTCAAGGACTCCGCACAAATATATGTATATATATATATATATATATATATATATATATATATATATATATATATATATATATATATATATATATATATATATATATATATACATACACAAATTTACATTAAAGGAAACAAAATCTAAATCAAAATGAAAACAATATAAACTAACAAAGTGGTAAGAAAATAGAAACAATAAAAAGTGACAGTGCAATTGGCGTCAGGCGGAGTAGGCGGTTTTAAACCGATGTATTTTGAGTTGTGATTTGAAATGGGGGAAAGAATCTGTGTTTCTGAGTTGAAGTGGTAGTGAGTTCCAGAGACGGGGAGCAGAGCGGCTGAATGCTCGGCTCCCCATAGTGGTGAGACGGGCGGAGGGGACAGACAGGTGTATGGAGGAAGAGGATCTGAGGGAGCGGGAGGGAGTGGGAACATGGAGGAAGTCGGACAGATATGGGGGGACAAGGTTGTGGATGGTCTTGAATGTTAACAGGAGGACTTCGAATTGAATACAGAACTGAACAGGGAGCCGGTGGAGCTGTTGGAGGACAGGAGTGATGTGGTGGATGGAGGGGGGTCGGGTAATGATACGGGCAGCTGAATTCTGGACATCATGTCTTTAGTCATGTAGGGTGCACCTGCAGCCACTAGAGGGCGTTTTAAAACCAGAGATTGGAGTTGCTTCTCCGTTGATCTCATCTGCAAAGTAGCTCCTGAGTCCATACGTGGGACGCTTACTCGGGGAATCCACAGGATGCGTGTGCGCCGCGTTACGGCTGCGACACGGCTCTGCTCCGTCCCGGGGCTTTCGCCCTGGTCCATAGGATGCGTGTTTGGAGCGGCGCGCACTCCGGAGCAGGAAACTCAAGATCCCTCGAGAACTCCAAAACGCACGAGAACAACACAGTATAAACTTTTCCTCGTCCATGGTGTCGGATATCTTTTGAGACTGACGTCTGGCCCGATGCCACAGGTTATGACGTAATGTTGAAGAAGTGGTGAAATTTACGATCTTGTGTTTGCACATGGTGTTTATTTTGAAAGTGAGCGGATGTTGCATACGATCCTCGTGCCTGACTTCCGGGATAGTTCGATCATTTCTGTGTCGATTGACGCGTGCTGGGCGCGGGGAGCGGCGAAAATAGACTCCCCGCGTATCTCTGGCAGAGCGGCGCGGCGGAACGCTCCAGAGACGGAGCTGAGACGCGCCGCAGCGCGCCCTGTGGACTCTAGAGCATTGACTTGAATGGGAACCTATTTGCTGCGACGTGCGCGGCGCAGCCGTAACGTAACGCGACGCATCCTGTGGATCTTGGGCTTTAGACCGCTAGGCCACCAGCGCCCAAATCCTGACATCTTTATAGTTCTTGTTTTTTAAGACACCATAGCACATCAGAAGAACACAGCACTGAAAATGTTACTTAATAAAAACAAACCAGAGAGCTGTTACTTAAATCTTCAGAATAAACTGCATACATTATATTTCAGATAACATCCTCAGTGTGTATGGGAGATGCACATCTGTGTTTATGGTGACTCATCCTTTTAAATCTGTATAATAAATTAATAAATGCTACACTTTGAGACTGACTGCAGTTGTTTACCTCACACTATAAGTTGCTTGTTATCTGCAGCATGAATTCCACTGCACAGCTAAATTGGATGTCTGAAGCGTGCAGGACATCTGGAAGTGTATGCATGAAGTAGGTCAAGAGGTGAGGTAAACATTCCAGTGTTTACTATGTAAATGATGACACGACCAGGATAATGTATAGTATTATACAGGGGCATTTTTCACCTTTGATTAATGCTGTTCATGCTTGTTGGGATCTACACAGTGTGGAATTTGCTGTTTGAAGATCTGAAGCACTTTGGAAATGGCATTTAAGAATGCTGTCTGCCAGCAATCTTTTTGAACACTGCTTTTGAAGTTACGTCAATATCTGTTGACTTAGTCAAACCACATTTAAGTATTTTGCTTTGCTGATATAAAATGATGATCTGTAAAGCATGATAAGTATGACTATCTCAGCTGCTCTCAGTTCTTATGCATTCCACCAGCTGACCACTGAACACAAAAAGATAAACCAGAAGAGTCCACATATTTCCTGCTATGTCAGGCTAAGCTTGAGATGAGTAATTCAGTTTCATGACTGCACGCTGGCCTTAGCCTTTCTCTTCTATTCATTACAGTAACCCAATCAGGGCTCTCAGTACTAATCAATGATTCCTCCTGGCTACTGAAAGCTTTTAGGGGAATAATCTTTCAGTTCTGGGCAGAGCTCCAAACAGGCACTCCAAAATACCAAACGTCCATCCCTCCCTCCACCCTGTAGTACTATGACAACTTTCCCTCTGCTGTAGAGCATCCCTATTCTCCTTTACTAGAACTCTGCAGTTGGCTGCTCCCCAAGTTTTAACACAGATGCATCCTGTTAAGTGTGAGGTGATTAGGTTTTATGTATCCTCCTCTGTGCAGTCATCAGTCATGAAAATCATTATGATAAAAAGCTTTCAAGGTAACATAGAGCATTTTTCCCCTTTCCTAATTTGAAATTGTTGAGGCCGTAAATGTTAAGTGTCTGTCTGCTGTGCCACAAATCAAGTAGGTGGAAAAAAGCTCGATGAGTTTCACATTTCTCATTGGAGATTAGACTGCAGGGATAAAACAGCATCAATCAAAAGAAGCAGGGGACTGCGAATGTTAATCTGGCTTTTAAAAAGCACTGATGTGTTCAAGGGTTTTCACAAAAAGTAAGACCTACTGAACAGTGTGAGTGTCCCAACCCCCAGAGGTTCACCCTTGTTGTTGCTAAACTAAGAGAAAAACTCACTTTTCACCTGCTTCCTTACAAAAGGTATATGATGCGTTTAGTTAACATGGGAATTCTGCATTCATTTGAACATTATAAGCCATGCTCTGTGGTTAAGATGCTTCATGTGGAGAGTCAACCAGGGTGGACTTGGAACAACGTCCCTGAGGAGATAAGGCACACAGAGTCAGTGACATCTTTTAAATCTCTTCTTTAAACCCATTTTTAAAGACTAGCTTTTATGTGACTTTATCTTTCTAATCGCTTTTACTTCTATTTTATTATTCATTTTAGTTTTTATCTAACTAATTCACTGTCTTAAATTGTATTAGATTATTTTATTTGATTGTTTTAATTTATTATTTTTTTTCTTTTATTATTTTAATGTTCCTAATTCATCCTTTGCTCTTTTTCTAAACTTCCCGATGTGATGTCGTCCTTTTACTCTGAAAACCTCTTTTAATGCCCTTTTAATGCTTTTATTTACTTCTCCATTTTTATTTATTTTAATTTATTTATTCATTTTTATCTGTTTACCCTGAAAAACCTCTCAACAATGATTTACTGGTCCATTGTCACACCAATCCATACTTCTTAATTGACATGTATTCCCTTTAACCTCTTGCGTTGCATTTTGTTTTGCATTGATCACGATTTCTCCTCCCTGTCTGTCAAATTATTTACTCTGCTATTGAACTACACTTTGTTTGTCAAAGCACTTTGTAAACATTTGTTTTTAAAGGTGCTATATAAATAAAGTTATTATTATTATTATTATTATTATTATTATTATTATTATTATTATTATTATTATTATCATTATTATTATTATTTTTTTAATTATTTTTTTTATTTATTTTTTTTATTTTGGAAACCCATCCCCAGCTCTATCCTTCACTCAGAAGGAGAGCAGGACAACCCCACTTGTTATCATAGCACAGATACAAAGCCAGCATCCTTCATAGAATGCATAGAGCCATGGCATGAGTGGCTTACACCCAGGAAGGCACCATTCATGCTGACATAAGCTGCCGTCCAGACAATGCCTTTTTCAGGGAAGACCTTGCATGTTTCAGCATGACAATGCAAAACTACATTCTGCACAAATTACAACAGCATGGCTCAGTAGTAGAAGAGTCCAAGTGCTAAACTGGTTTGCCTGCAGTCCTGACTTATTATCTATTGAAAACATTTGGCGCATCATGACACAGAAAATACAACAAAGGAGACCACGAACTGTTGAGCAGCTGAAATCCTACTGTACATCAGGTAAAAACAGGTAAACATTTAACTTTTAAAATCTCAATAAAAATAGTCTCCCTGGTTCCCAAACATTCACAGTGTTGTTAAAAGAAGAGATGATGAAACAAAATGATAAACATGCCCCAATCACAACTATTTTGAATTATGTTGCGGCCATCAAATTTGAAATGAGCATTTATTTTTTATTAATATTTTTCAGTTCCAACATTTGGTTAGTATTTTCAAGTGAATTAAGGCTTAACGTTTTTTTTTATAAACTATCAAATTCATATTTCACACTGCATCCCAACTCTTCTGGCTTAAGGGTTGTAATTGAAGTACATATAATTAGTAGAAAGAGGGTCAATAAATGCTACTCACATATAGTTCATAACACCCCTGCATAAGTTAGTTCCACAGTTGGGCCACCCCTGTCAAAAAACATGACACACCACTGACCAAGTTGGATTGACTGAGATATACTGTATATCACTGTGCTTTGCGTTTCATTACCGGTTATCATGTGTATCACTGTGTAATCATGGAGCCACGTGAAACTGTGACTGTATTTTATTTTTGTTGTTTTGTATGCTTGTTGTGTGTTGTAACCCGTTTTGAGATAAGAGATAAGAGATTCCTTTACTCGTCCCACAAAGGGGAAATTCAAGTGTCACAGTAACAGAGTAGACAGTGTAAAATAAATATATACAGCAAACAAGAGCCTATAAAGTAACAATTATTAAAAAGTTATTAGCAATTAAAATTAAAATTAAAATTAAAGAGGTAAAACATAAAGCATATCTTACACACACACACACGCACACACACACACACACACACACACACACACACACACACACACACACACACACACACACACACACACACCCATATATATATATATATTGGTTATAGAGTCTGACCACTGCAGGAAGAAAAGACCTGCGGTATCTCTCTGTGAGACACCGTGGGTGAAGAAGTCTGTCACTGAACGAGCTACTTAGTGTTTTTATGGTCTCCTGGAGGGGGTGTGACTTATTGTCCATCAGAGAAGATAGCTTTGCTATCATCCGCCTGTCAGCCACTACCTCCACAGGGTCCAGTGGGCAGCCCAGGACAGAGCTGGCCTTCTTCACCAGTCTGTTCAGCTTCTTCCTGATGCTACTTCCCCAGCAGACCACTCCAAAGAAGACGGCTGAGGCCACCACAGAGTCAAAGAAGGACTTCAGAAGAGCCCCCTCCACATCAAAAGGCCTGAGTCTCCTGAGCAGAAAGAGTCTGCTTTGTCCCTTTGTGCTGCTGTCTTGGCCAGGTCACTCTTGAATAAGAGGTTTTAAATCTAGATTAGTCCTTTACCTGGCCAAAGAAAGAAAGAAAGAAAGAAAGAAAGAAAGAAAGAAAGAAAGAAAGAAAAAAGAAAGGAAGGAAGAAAGGAAGAAAGAAAAAAGCAGGAAACATAGAAATATATTTATTACAACCTATAAAGTGCATTGCAGTTTGCTAATTAGTCATCACTTTTCTTTAGCCATCTGATGGGATGGAAATGCACCCCCCCACTCCCATCACCTGAGCCCAGGTTGCCCATATGGTAGATCCAGGACTGATAGCAAGAACAGACTGGTGAAGAAGGCCAGCTCTGTCCTGGGCTGCCCACTGGACCCTGTGGAGGTGGTGGCTGACAGGAGGATGATAGCAAAGCTATATATATATATATATATATATATGAATTTCCCCATTGTGGGACGAGTAAAGGAATCTCTTATCTTATTTTATCTTAAGGCTTATAAATACCACCAAGGCTGTATCAAAAATGTGCACAAGGTGCTCAATGTTGAATCAAATATGATGAAACAGATATAAAATCTGTACTATGTGCCCAAACTGCATTGATTTGGCTGCATTCTGATTTAAATTAATATCTATCACAGTCGTTCGAGCAGCACTTGAAGGCAGCACGTCTCAATACAGGAAGTCTTGAAAGTTTTCAGCGTAGTGACAAACTTGTACTCCGCACCTCGCACACGCTCACGGCGCACACGCAGATCTTCTGTCTGTACACGAGAGAGGCAGAGGATGTCCAGAGAGTGGTCAAGTAAACACTGACAGACTGGATATTTTGTAGAAATCAAAGCAGATAGGAAGGTTTGTATCTGCGACATAAACGCCGCTGACTCGCTGAACACTCAGAACAGTTCGCTTCAACGTTTGCAAGCGTCGCTTTCACAAGGGTGGCAGAAAGCCCGGGGGAAACATCGAAATGTGGGAACAGGAGGAATTTGCTAAACACTGGAGGAATGAATTTCCCCACGGAGAAGTGCCTGAAATGGACCTGAACTCAGTGGAGGACATCGAGTCAGAGCTGGAGTCATGCAAAGGGAACCTGAAGAGGCTGCAGAAGGCGCTGGCGGAGGAGAAATTCAAGGTGATTTACCTGCAGACCACCATGTCTCGACAGAAGAAGAACCACCCGGATGAAAACTTTAACGCTGAAACATTCGGTTATATCAAAACGGGAAATATGATCAAACCGCAGCGGAGAGATGATGAAGGTGACGGTCACAGGATGTACAAGGTGTCCGACTCTGGATCAGGCGTGAGGCTCCACACTGCAGGTAACACAGCGGGAGTCACGAGCTCCTTCGCCCGGGAGAGGGGCAGGTTCACCGGGAAGACAGGTAAGCCCGTCCCCATCCCTGTCCCGCCGCGGAAGCCCAATTTCCAGAGACCGGACCTGGCCCAGAGTCAGCCGAATGATAACGAGTTGAGCAGTGACCGGGAGTACGAGGACACTGAGCTGAACGAAAATTTTGTCAGGAATAACTTGTTGGCTCCGAAAATCGTCGGTAGGGACAACCAGGTGACCTCCAGCAGCAGCTACCGGGACAATCGGCGGCCATTCCGGCACAGCAGGGACTTTGACTCCGGGGATGACGGCAGGCTGTCCCCGTCCTTCCAGCAGATTCTACGCAGAGCCTCCCGGGGGTCTGGGTGCAGCACCCCGGACAGGAGGAGCGATGGATACCTGAGCTCCGACCATGACGACTCCTCCTCAGCAGGTAATTAATGACGTAGACACTTTAATTAAAAAAGATAATAAGATGACGTGATACATCAGAAGAGTGGTGATGGGAATTTCAGCTTTTTTCAGTGATCAGATCTTTTGACTCAGGGACGAGTCTCTTGCCCCCCCAAATGGATCTTCATTCAGAACAATTTTTTTTTTTTTTATTGTATCTTTATTTGGAATGAACAGGTAGATACAACAGAAAAGCAACATTAATAAAGGTAAAAACAAAAGTCCTTCCAGTTTTGTTTGTTTTGAGTCCAGAAAAAACACAATATCAGCCAATCTGCAATAAGAGTCCAAAGAAGGTAAGGTCATAGACCATGGATCAGATTTTGTTAATCCATTATGGTGTCCTGTCCACACTTCTCTGATAATTTAAATTTCACAGCAATTGTGAAAAAGAACCAATAATAGTGGAAACACAATGACCTCTTATGGACAGACCTGACAATTTGCTCAGGTTAAACTCTGCCAGATAAGGCTCACTTATACACTTAGAAATAACTCTGTTACAGCTTAATTAAAGATAGAACAGTATACATGAAACTATGAACAAAAACCAGGGTGGTCAGCTGCCGCTGCCGTCAATAAAATCGTCAATAACCAGTCAGAAATTAAATAGTTAAATTACAAAAAAAATTACCAGTGAGACAAAATAAAATCTGCTCTTTTGGGGGTAACAAATAAAATCCAGTTTTTCCAAATTCGGTAGAATTTGTCCATTTTGGATTCCTAATTAATAGGTAAATTTTTCCATCCTGAATATAGAACAACTTTAAAAAGATATATATATTTTGACCCATAATTTTTGCACACAAACTAAACTGAAAATATTTAATCTAAAAATAAAAGTAAAGCCCACTGAAGAATAGTCCACTTTAGTCAGGACTAACATACTTTTCACAAAAAACTAGACTCTTCCCTTAAATATGTTCAATAAATGATGACACAATTTTGTAAAGACACGTATTTCATTACATTTCTATGATTCATGCACATGTCATGGAAAAAAACGCTTGTTGCCTGTTGTGCCTTTTTTCCTTGCAACTGAAATAAGTGCTCCCTGTATGATCTCTCTTTTATTGTGCTTTGTTTGAATTCATTGAAAAGAAAGAAACACATTTCTTGAATGGGGGCTGACTTCCCTTATTCTTGTCATGGTGCCTGTTAGAAAAGTCATCTTGTATGTGACTGACACATGACTAAAGAACAGACTGTACAATCAATGACAGTGGAAAGTCTGCTTGGGCTTTGTAGACATTTGAAAAATGTCAGGAGCCCGCACATTAGGGAACTACATGTTCTAATGACTTCTGACAAATAGACACAAGGGGCCTTTATCATCTAATGTGCATGTTTTAATAGGCAGAGTGGTTTTTATCTCACTACGAGGACTTTGTTTGTTTGTTTTGGACACCAGTGGCGGTTCTAGACCAATTTTACTGGGAGGGCCAGGCTGGGGCCAGAGTGTTGTCAGAGGGACACATTCAACCCTGACAAAAGAGACTGAGAAGGGCGAGGACCGGCTGAGAACAAACTGGCGAAACATCAGTGCATCCCTATATACTAGACATATATACTACTGTGTACTATATCAAAATGCAGACTGACAGCAGCTGTTTACACTCAACATGAGTCCCTTAGCGCTCTAAAGGACTGGAACCAAGTGCCACATGCATGTGTTCCACCTGTAACATCGGCGCGATACTGAAGCATTTTTTATTGTATAATATTATTTTGGTGTGGAGAGGGGGGGGCTACAGGGGGGGCCAGGTTCAGTTTTACAGGGCACTGGCCACTGTTTGCCCCTCCCCAGAACTGCCACTGTTTGACACAAACAACTGGTTAATGTTTTAGCACAGCTTCATTCACTCTCCTCCAGTCACTTACACTGTAGTAGCTGTTCTGACCTGATTTTAGTCACTGTCTGGGTGCAGGAATGAGGTGTTTTTGACATGCTTCTAAAAGAGCCAATGTCTAATCCGAGGTTATTGCTGCGTTACTTCTTGCCATTTATTGATTCAAATGAAAAACAGGTACAGACAACTTACTTTGACGGTGAAATACGTGATGAGGATAACAGTGCGGTCTAAGACGAGCGTTAAAAAAACGTGTGCTCTTCCTGTTGCCAAGATCACTGCTTCACCTGTGCCCCTTTTGTAGCATTTACCTGCCTGTTTACCTGAGGTGCCCCTTGTGATGATTGTCCAATCCAATCCATCCATTTTATTTACATAGCACATTTTAAAAACAACAAGGTTAGCAAAGTGCTGCACAACAAAAACAAACAGTAGAAATAAATAATAGTAAAATTTCAAATACAGTAAATTAAAAGACAAACAGAGACCAACATAAACTCTCATGCTGTATTAAAAGCCAGGGAGTAAAAATGAGTTTTAAGACGTGATTTAAAAGTATCCAGGGTGGGGGCATTTTGACTTGGGTGGGTAGCTCATTCCACAGTTTAGGAGCTACCACTGAAAAAGCTTGGTCACCCCTCGTCTTTTGTCGGCTTTTTGACACGCCAAGACGCATCTGATCAGCAGACCTCGGTGCTCTGGAGGGGGCGCAGATGTGTATGAGGTCAGAGATGTACTGAAATGCCAGACCATGTAGTGACTTCAAAACAAACATTAAAATCTTAAAATTAATTCTAAAATGGACAGATTGTGCGAGTAACAAAACAAAAAACAAAAACAACACAGGTAATTTTTGACTCTTATTACCTTCTTTTGTGACACCCAGCTCCTCCATTTAGAGGAATTATCACACAGTCTGCGTCACATTATTATTACAGCATCAATGTGGTGAGGCCTGGAGGCCACAGCCTGTAGCTCTGCTCAGGTGTCAATGCAGTCCAGTTTGCTTTGATAGTGGCCTTCAGCTCATCTGTACTTTGAGTGTTGGGTGTTTCTCTGCTTCCTCTTGACAAGTATCCCACAGACTTTATACTGGGTGTATGTCAGGCGAGTTGCCTGGCCAATCAAGCACAGTAATATCATGGTCGGCAAACTGTTTGGTGGAAGTTTTGGCACTGTGGGTAGGTGACAAGTCCTGCTGGAAAAGAGAATGAGTATCTTCATAAAGCTTGTCAGCAGATGGAAGCATGGAGTGCTCTAAAATCTCCTGGTAGACTTTGGAGTATATAAAACACAGTGCACTAACACCAGCAGATGACATGGCACCCCAAACCATCACAGATTGGACGCTGACATTGTGTCCAGGA
The DNA here is from genome assembly GCF_009762535.1 of Notolabrus celidotus. NCBI lineage: Eukaryota > Metazoa > Chordata > Actinopteri > Labriformes > Labridae > Notolabrus > Notolabrus celidotus. The sequence continues at coordinate 18,641,008 of NC_048276.1, forward strand.
GTGGCTTTATATTAGGAATGCAGCAGTTGTAGCCCCTCTCTTGTTGACGACAGAGCATGGTGGTGCTTGGTTCACTGACACCAGCCTCTGTCCACTCCTTATGAGGCTCTTCCAAGGCTGTGGTCATCCCAGTTGCTTGTGCACCTTTTCCTACCACACTATTCCCTTCCTTTTAACTTTCCATTAATACTCTTTCATACAGCACTCTGTGAACAGCCAACCCTTTCAGCAGTGGACTTCTGTGGCTAACCCTCTTTGTGGAGGAGTTGATGAACATCTTTTGGACAAATGCTGAGTCAACAGTCTTCTCCATGATTGTGTGTACTGAAGTAGACTGAGAGATACAGTATTTATACTGTTTGAATATTGATTTATTCACACTCAAAATGAAGTGTTCACATTTGTTGAGACACTTGTTTTCAAAGTTTTTGAGCTGTAGGTCATAATCATCCAAATAAAATGTGCATGTCATGAGTCCAGAATGTCATTGTCACAGCTTTAAATGACTGATGGGAACTTTTTACTGACAATCACATTTTTTAAGCTGCATCTTTATATCAGTGGAGCTCAGAGTGTTCTGAGAATATGCTTTTGGCTCAGCCCACCACATTGACAAAGATCTCATATGTTGCTGCATTACTGAGCAGTCTACTTTCCAACCCACATCAACCTAATTTGCACTACATTTCAAAGGAACATACTGTATGTTCCTTTGAAAATATGATCTACATTAGGTAGTGTATGCTACAGCCTGTTCTACTGGAATGAGTTTGATCTTTGGGAGCAAGTTTTTCAATGATTAAAAAAGGAAAAGAGCACTGTAAGATGAGTCTCAAAGGAAGTTGCATTAAAGTTTTGTTTTGGAATTAAAGGAACTGAAACTGTCAAAACATAAAATCATTTTTTTAAACTTATTTTACATTAGTTGACCTTTGTTTGGTTGCAAACAGTTACAAATATGGGTGGGCGATATGGCAAAAATACTATATCATGATTATCTAATCGGTGGATCAGCCTTGATTTTATCACCATTCTTTTTCTTGTTAATTTTTAAGATTATTTGGGAAGTTACTGACCAGTTCAACCAAACTTATTTCCCTATTTAAAATATAGTCCTAATTAGGGGTGGGACAAAATATTGATACATCATACTGTGGTCCTGACCATCAATATAAGGGAACTGATTATTGCAATTTTAATTGAGCTGTCAATAGATTTCTCTATTGGGGAATGTGAACAGCAGTTTATTGACTGTAGAAGAAGATGACAGTGGCTTAATATCAGAAGAATGCAGCTGGATGTCAGACAGTGGTAAAAAAGGAGCTAAGAGATGCACTAGCTGCTATTAAAACAAAACAAAAAACGGGAATAAGCTGGGATGAGAAGAAAGATGGAGGATGCACTGAATGATGAGTTAACATTAAACAGAGTACTTCAATTCAAGTTTAAGTACAACCTTAAGCCTGTGTTTTTTAAACTTCACAAAAAACTGAACTTGGCTGTTGAAGGTAATTCTAGGTGAACAAGGTGAACAGGACTTCTGTAGGAATATGTATGTTGATATTCCTGTCCTCATTCCTAGTTTGTACCGATCAGCAACTTTGAGATACAGTCAACTAGGGATGCACAATATTGTTTTTTCAGCCGATATCCGATATGCCGATATTTTACAACTCATTTTGCCGATTACTGATATTACCGAATTGCAGAGATCATCAATTCTTTCTGTATTGGAATTAGAGTACAGTATTATGGTGATACTCTTATCACATTTTTATGTAATATTCATTTCTTGTGCAAAATAAGAAAAATACTTCATACTTAAAGCTGCATATTTATTTATGACAATTGCTTTCAAACAAAATTCCTACAAAGAGATACATCCTTCTTAAAATTTGGATGATGCTCTGAGACAGTCCTAACAATACAACCAGGGCAAATTTAGCCAATTTCACATTTGACATAGTAAGTAAACCTAACCTCTGTTCACAGGGAACATGTGAAAAGTGCAACTGTACAGCAATTAAACCCAAATTAAATAAAATGGTTTACTCTTTGACAGTAAATGTGCCTAAATTAGTCAGCTACATGTACCTTACAGACTGCTGCTGAAATTCAAATTTAACTTCAAACATGAGCCCAACATGTGTGCAGCAGCCCATTATTTTATCGGTTAATTATATATCGGCGGATATTGGCATGTTGGCCAATATCCGATAGTTCATTTTAAGGCCAAGATCGGCCGATACCGATAATGTGCCGATAATATCGTGCATTCCTACACTCAACAGCTCTGCTGCCGTTGCCTGGATGGCGAGATGGGATGTTGCTCCCCCTTTTTCATTATCAGAGAAGGTTTGGGCTCAGTAGCTCCTCAGGCTGCTCTCCCATCCATGCCCAGTAATGTCTTTATCCTCTGACTCTCAAAACCTGCCTGAGACAGAAACTCACATTTTTGCCACAGTGTCAATAGGCAGAGGGGAAATGTGCTGGACTGTCTGTGGATTGATTTGATATGTGATATGAGTGTGATCAAGTGGTTCTTGCTGTAGTTTTTGGCATTGAGAATTAATAACCATTGTTATGGCCTGGTGACCAATCAGAATCAAGTAAGAGATCCAGGTAATAAACCAAGTAGAGTAGCATCATGTTGACTCGATCCAAGAAGCAGGATTCACATGTGTGCTGTGGCGTTTCTGTACTTCCTCATGAAAGTGTGGCAACATTGACTGAGATTGTCTGCACGTCCTGAGTCAAAAGTTGGTGACTAACTTTAACATAAGAATAGATTGAGGAAGTCTTTTTGAGTAGACACAACGTATTTTGTGACACATGCTCTTTCCTTTGTCTCTTAAACCCACAAAAGTTTGAGGATTATGGTCGGCTTGGTTATAATTGTTGGCACATGATCTTCTGTTGATGGTGTTTAAGTGATTTGCTGGATTCAAAGTGCTCTGAAATGTGTTGTAAATCTTGGGAAATTACTGGTTTTTGACATTTAAGTGAGAAGTATTGGCAGGCGGTTGGCAGAAACACCCTGCATTGTTTTTCACACACTTTCTCTTCCATTGTAGTAGATTTCTCATCAACCTGTAGTTCAGTAAACATTAAGCACTTACTGTAAGTTGTTTAATCTATCCCATCTTTGTTATCCAGCAGGATATTGATGTTTTGCTTTGACAGCTTGGATAATCAGTGGAAAGACTTGACAAACAATAGAGGGTGTGTGGAGCTGTGAGAGAACCTTGGAGCATTTTGGGGGCCTCTGCCTGCTTAGCTGTGAGGTCTGACACACATAAACACATACAGCAGTGTGCTCATGCCATGGGTCGTGCTCACTGGTGCTTTTGTACGACGTGCAGCTTGCTGGGAAAAGGTCACCCATCAGGTCATGGGACTTTGAATCTATAGGTCAGGCCTCTCCGTCTGTGGCTTGATTCACCTCTGATTCATCAGCTTGCAGTAATCCGTTATTATTTCAGCTTGTGCTCTTTGTCTTCTGATATTTGTGTAGAATGACTGATCTCACTGAGAGAGTCTGAAAGTTGCGGATACTTTACACTGGTTTGTCTTCGTTCAGGCCTGTCATGCTTTCAGGTTGCACAACTATTAAGAGTGACAGGCTGACTCCAGTTTTTAGCTAGTCTGACTATTTAAAGCATCTTAATGTAGAAATATCTGCCTTTATTCAGTCCAAACAAGAGCAGGATTAAGGTAGAAGAAGTGTAATACCTTGTTTATTTTTAGCCCGCCACATCTTTGATCTGCTTCTGTTTTTCTGTACTGCTGCCTCTGAGATGTGATGACTCACTGTTTTAATAGGTGATAAAGATTCAGCTGGCATAGTGAATGTGATAGTTGACTTGAAAGTTCATAAGGTCAGATCTTCACCAACAGGAAGGCCCTTCTTGAACAACTGTTTCCTGTTCCTCTTACCTCTGGCACACTCCTCTGATGTGCAGTGGATAGCAAAGAAAATAGCAGTGAGAAAATAAAAACATGTGCATAAGTTCACTTCACTGTGAGAGGAAAGTGGTATAGACATGCATTACAGGGTTAAGGCTGGGAACTTTCACTGATGTGTCCAAGAGTGTCGCCATGTAGTGATGTTCCTGGATGACTATTTTCTAAGTCAATCAAACGGAAGTTTAAATTTTGACTAGCCAACTAGTCTGAAGCTAAGAAAATACTCCGAAAACAGTCAGTATTGAGCACAACGTATGTACCACGACCTAACACTGTCAGGAACCATATTGCATGTCGTCTTTTTAATTTCTACCACCTATTTATGACAAAATTGATTGCTATTTTAAATACTTCTGATGTGTGGCTCTTTGCAATGTTTTGAAAAAAACATGCACACTCTCACACAAAAAGTAAAGTCAAAGTCAAAGTCTTCTTTATTGTCAAATAAACTGCAGTATGCACCAGACATACTGAGGCCCTGCTACTGACCCTAGCAACGACAACAACAGATAATAAAGCTAGAAAAAGATAAGAAGTAGACTAATAAAAATAATAAAATACAGTTTAAAACAGTGCAAAAACTTTGCTATAGTGCAATTTAAAATCAAAGTGAGTGTGTGTGTTTCAGTCCTGAGGGAATGGAAAGAGGGGGCAAAACAGGGAGAGAGTTCAGCATCCTGACTGCCTGGTGGATAAAACTGTCCCTCAGTCTGCTGGTTCTGGCCTGGAGACTGCGTAGTCTCCTTCCTGATGGCAACAGGCCGAAGAGGCTGTGAGACGGCAGATAACTGAATACAAATCACCAGTAAATACCCAAATATGCATGTAAAAATCATAATCAGTCCCAAAAGAAAAGACAGATAATAGAGCTACAAAATGATAACAGTAATGTCTAGATTAACATTTTTAGGCTGTTAAACAGTGACCTGCTGTTGTCAGTTACTGTTAAACAGCCTGCAAACATTATGTGACATTCAACTCATGAAGCGTTTTTGTTCAGTGAGATCATCATGTCAACATGCATCATGAAAATTGAGACCTCAGTGTGTTCATCTGAAAAAAAACCCTCTCTGGCACTCAGCCACACAGAGATAGCAGAGTGCTATCTGGTGTTTCAGTTTAACGAGTTACCTTGTTAACTGGTGACTCAGCTAATGTGCCTGTGGTTGACGACATTGTTAGGACAGTGGTAGAAAAGTCCTCGTGGATGCCTCTTTGTTTAGTCATTTATTGAAGACATATCTGATAAGTTAATTTAGATATCGTACTGATAAGAGGCTCCTGTTTTCAACAGTTGTTGTCACTATGACAATCACAGACCCATCCAGGTGAAAGTCACCAGTTTAAAGGGTCACCTGTCAAACTGAAACACCAGTGTGTTTTTTGGAAGTGCTGCATCTTCACACTCCAGGTCAAATATTAATACTGGTTTAACTGACTAGTGATGCTAGTGCTAACTAGCCAGGATGGCAACTTTAGTCAACTTGACATGCACATCCCTAGACTAACACAGGACTTCCACCAGATCCGTGTCTGGTCTGTCTCCGATCCGCTGTGGTCCGGCTCCCTGCTCTCTCTCGTCCGTCAACACCCACCGGTTGCGTTTTTAGAACGCAGCACGGAGCAGGACCGCCGGACAACTGGAGTCATGTGACAGAGGTTTTCCAGTGGCAATCACTGAATCAAGGATGCTCCTCCTCTTCTCCTCATCCATGTTGTCTATATCAGCCTCTGAAAACCTCTGACTTGATGACTCCAGGCCTGGCTCCGCTCTAAATGACATTTTGTTGTCATAGTTAAGTTAAAAACGATCTAAAACTAACAAAGAGTGTTTTATTCTGAAAATTAACCAAGTTTTTATTTTGTTTTGGTGCCTGACTTCTTGTCCCGCTCCATCTGCTCTGTTGAGATTGATGTGTCGTGCTCCGTCATCCGGCAAAAATAGAAGTCTTGCGTATCTGATCCATTGCTTTCCGACCTGCCGGATCAGAGACGCAGCCGGATTGCAATGGAGCGGATCAAGTGGGGGTTAACACATTGACTAGAGTAGAAACCTATCAGATCTGGTGCCGTGACAGATCGGAGGCGGACCTGGTGGAATTTGGCCTTAAAGCCTCTGAGTCTGGGGCGCCTGCTCTACTGACTGAGCTAAACAAGTGCCCCAATTGTTTCCTCTTTTAATTGGATAGTTGTTTGGTTATTAAATGTCTGAAAGGGATGAAAATGGCAGTGTCAACTCCAAAGACTTCGTCCTCATATGCCAGGTTTTTTCCCACAACCCAAAGAGTTTTATTTTCTAACATAGCAGAGGAAAGTATCTATTCAATATCCACATTCAAAGAACTTTTGCATTTTCAGTCCTTAAATATACTCAGGCCAATTAATCAATCATCAAAATAGTTGGTGAATACTTAGATACTAATTGATTAGTCCATTGGGTAGGACATGAGCCATGGCCAGTGTCCCATAGGAAAGCTTCACTCTAACCATCAAGTTTCATCCTCACACTGAGAGCGTTGTGTGCACATCAGTATCGTCTCACACACTCTCATGTTTTTGAGTCGACATTTGCACGGGCTGACGCTCCTGCTCTTGAGCTTTCCAGCACACAGAGAGGTCAAACAGGTGCAGACGACATACTTGTACAGCATGTCCATTCAAGTTTTGTTGCTATTTTTATTTCTTTTGTACTTTATATATTACTACATATATGTGAACTTTGTAATTTGAGGGACTATGTTGAGTTGTATTGGTTTGCATCTTATTGCTACATTTGGCGCACCAAAATCATTCTTCTCCCAAGGATTTTAAAGTGTTGGTGGTCCTCGTGCCAGTACTTAGTGTGCTCATCTTATGACGGAGAATAATACCTGCATTTATTACATTTTGATTGCTTTTAAAGGAGATTGTCTCTTTACACATTCTTTCATTGCAAAGATTTCACAGGATTAAGACCTGACAGCTCTCTGTTCTGATCTGGTAAAATGTTCTGTAATGACTAAAGCTGTATCCCTGGAAGGGCTTGGCGACACATGCTATGTCATCACCTCATAGCTTCAGTTTCCACGTCTTTGTGCCGTAAATGAGAGAACACGCTCATTAGTTGTAATAAAGCCGTAGCAGGATTGTTGTTTAAAGCTTGGTATGAGAAGAAAAGAGAGCAGTGAAATATTCTCAGAGAGGAATAACAGGAGAACAAACCTGTTCTTGTCACTCTGTTAGAGAGTGGTTGACACACATATTTCTTATTTCCCCTGGATTGGCTCTTCTTCACTCAGATAAGCGGGGCTTGTCCAGGCTCGCCCTGAACAGCCCAACTATGAGCCTACCATATTGTTTCCATTTGAATGCTCACACTCATTCTGAGTGATTTGTTTGTACTTTTACAAGACACATGTGAAGTCCAGTCCTCTAGCTTTGAGTCCTTAGTAACTCTGTGTCCATCCATACATCTGATTTGTTTGTACTAGAACAGGACAGACTGACGGCTTCAGTTTCTGCAGTCTCTGACAGCACACTGAATGTATCAAACCACAACAGCTCTCTGAGACTGAGGGGTAATCCTCTGTGAAAACTCTGGCTCGTCTCAGGCATTTCCAAGGCAACACAGCTGTAGAGCAGAGACAGACATATGTCTGCTGCTGCAGTGGTATGCCGGCTTCTTGTTTACCTCTCTGCTGTAGCTTCAGTGAAAAGAGAACCAGAATACAAATCTAATGCTTTAAATTATTCTCTGAACAGTAGTAATATTTGGATTTAGTTTATTTGTCTGATTAGTCTAACTGTAAACCAAACATCTCCTTTTCAAGGACTTTTGATTTCAGAACTTAAAGCAATGTCAACACTTAAACTTATTCCCAAGGAGTTCCTGAAATACCATAATCAACCTGATTAATTCATTACCAACAAAACTGTTTTTAAAAGTTTTACAGCTGAAGAAAGAAGAAGTCAGGTATGGTATTATTCAGAGCCAAACATACTTAACATATTTCATTAGAGGATCAATCTCCTGCTAGTTAGATAAGCAATTCATTATTGCCGTTATATAGCAGACAAAATTTCAAACGTAGCTCCTTTACTGTTGTTTTGAAAAAGACGAGCAAGATGCCACAAGATGACTTTTTTTCTATTTTGGTTGTTCCATAGATTTAAAGGCTTAGTTCAAGCAGCGTAGACTGTACACTGTATAACACATGAACGTAGTCTGTGTCTGTGATGACACCCAATGGTTTCTGGAGAGATGCTACAAGAGAGATGGCCGGTGCCATGTTGGAAGTGCTGACTCAGCTTAACTTGATCAACCCAGACACAAGCAAAGAGGTTGAGCAATACAAATATGATCACTCTTACCCTCAATATTATCTTAAAATGTGCTTTATTCAAAAGTTCACTCTTTGTACAGTGTGTCTGATTAAATGAATGAGCTACATACCCAAAAACTGTTTTTGAACAAGGCTGTAAACATGTTTGATTTAGTTGTATAAATGGGCATTTTAGCATGGGACCTTATAGGGATTCCTTGGCTTTTACAGCCAGCTTCAAGTGGACACTTGAGGAGCTGCAGCTTCTTGCACTCCCACATTTTTGTCAGTATTCCACAATGGAAGTTGCCTCTCAACAGAGATGCATTAATCCCTTTAAATTGTAAATGTGTGAATGGACTGCAACTGAACATCACAATGACTCTCTTTTTCGTATCACCACAGCAGTCTGAAGACACTTTTCTTGTCATGGACTTGGTTGGAGATATTTATGCAACCTTCAGAGTAGAGCTGGGCGATATTGGAAATGATGTTATCACAATAAAATATTTCATATCAGTCGATACTGATAATTATCACGATAAATATCAAATCATGATTTCAAGTCAGATTTTTGCTCCTGAGTGAAAGTTGAAGACAGTTTGTTAGCTTGTATCTGGATTTAATTTTCTGATTAGCTTCTTGAATCCATCATTTCTGACGGTGCTAACAGGAAGCAGGTCTTTTGTGTAAGATGAGATTTTTCTAGTCTCAGCTGTGTTTACATTCAGCTTCCAATGTCTTTAAGCCCCGCCTACCTCTCACCCTGCAACATGATTGGCTGTTCAATCCGGTCTTCTGCTTCGGTCTAATGTTGGGTGGCAGCTAGCCACGTTTAAGACTTGTTTGCACCCCAATTTCCAGTGGTTGGGAGGTGTAATTACAGGTTTACTTATATCGAATTTGTATCAAACATTTGTCATATTTATATTGAGAAAACTTATATCACGATAATTATCATTATTGAATTATCGCCCAGCCCTACTTCAGAGTCTTGCTATTGTTTAGCTCTCTTATAGTATGTCAATTTAGTAGTGTTCATTTTATAATGCGACTGTATAAAAATATGGATGGAACAATAGCTCTGCTGAAGTAAAGCAACAAATTTAATAGCTCCCCCTAACTAAGACCCTGTATCCTCCATTATAAGGAACAGAACATGGTTGGAACTGGAAAAATTAAACACACAAATAGAGATCTCTCCAACCTATTTCCTGTCATGACAGTTGATTCTTATTATGCAGATTTCTGTTCGAGAGTTTATTTTTCAGAGGTGTTTATTTTAAATTATTTGATGTTTAAAAGAGGGACTTTGACATTATGTTTGACAGTTCTGTTATTGAACTGTACATCACCTCAGGTGTCTGCTTCAAACCACCACAAGAATTGGTTAGCAGGACGGATGTTACTTCAGTCCCTTGGCTCCACCTGCCAAATATCTCACTATCATAATACGTCAGCACCTGTGGAGGGGATATTTTGACCTCACTCTTTTACAATGAGAGGAGATAGAGGTGTGCCTTCCATATGAATTTACAGTCAGTCCCTAACAGAACAAATAAGTGTCAGTATGCAGACATAACCAAAAATTGTTGGAGCCCAAGTGTAAAAAAAGTAGCTTGCAACCCAAAAATAACAAAGCGGTGGTGTTGGTTCCTGAACATAAAGTAGTGTGGATACCTCAATCTAAAATAGGAGGGCGGGTACCTAAACCCAACAAAACAGACAAAACGTGGCACAAAAAGTGTTGGTTCTTAAACCAACAGTGTTTTTGGTTATACATTTAACAAAGTAGTGCAGGTACCTAAACCTAATAGATTGGCATGGTTACCTAAAGGCTGATTTATACTTCTGCGTCGAATCGACGGCGTAGCCTACGCCGTAGGTCCGCGTAGCTCCCGTACCTACGCAGAGGCCTACGCACGTAGCTGACGTGCACCTCCTCCAAAATGTAACTACGCGTAGAGCCGATGCGGACCGCAAGCTCTGTGATTGGTCCGCTCGACGGCTTTGTCTTTCCCGCATTCACAGCACTTCCGGGATCCCGGACATCGGCCACACATCGGCCGTGTATTTCATCTCCTCCTCTCTATTCTTCATGTAATCATGTCTGTATGATAAACAGCAACATGTATCAGCTGTAGATTAACATAACACGCTCTGAATCGATGTGGAAAAGTAAACAGAGATCGTAGCAGGACCGGAAGCAGGCGACCGGCTATCAGAGAGACCACACTGCCCTCAAGCGTTTCGGAGGAGAATTGCTGCGCGACACGGACACATCGACGCAGAAGTATGTGGGGCTCATGTCTGCGTCAGCCCCTGCAGCGTAGGGGCGACGCAGAAGTATAAATCAGCCTTAAACCTAACCCAGACCTAACTATGACCCTTTTGGGTGTTGTTAATTAAAACTCATCATTGAACCTACATAGCTGCAATTCCTCTACCTCTTCTGTATGAGTAAGGGGGAAGTATGATCCAATGTCACATACTTTAAATCTATAACCCTTCAAAGTGAAGGCAGTCTAAGAATTTGTGGCCTCAAATCCATGAAACAAGGAAACTATTTCTGGTGTGACTTGTCTCAGTGTTACCTTGGTGATGGATGTGTTGTCAGGGTTGTGCAGGCAGGAAGACAGGATGTATCTGTGAACGAGGAGGAGGTGTTAGTTTTGCAGCATCATTGCTAGTTTATTAGTTTGATGCAGAAGTTGAAGATCTGCATGCACGCAGCAGAAGCATCGACCTGAGACCAATATCTGAACATAGTCTGGGACTCTTAGTATGTCAGGAGGCTCATGCACACAAACAAACAGGAAGGTCAGATCTGTTACCCAGTTTGCTTGTCACAGGTTCCTCCAAATCACATGAGACTGTTTAATCTTTCATAACAATAAACTGAAATAGATTAGGTAGAACCTGGTTACTTTAAAATACGTTATTAGGGGCTTTTTTTTCACCATACCAGGATTTCCAACAGTGCAGCCACAGGTGCAGAGACACTCAGTCTAGTCACTGTCCCCGTCCCCTCCTCCAATTTTATGATGCAACACTGTCCTCCTTTAGTCTGCTGTCGTCAGCAGCAGCCGCAATCATTAATTGTAGAACTGTGATGAGTCATTAGGAGGGGGGAAGTGCAAGACCAAATGCAGAATGGAGAATAGTATGCTGATTCATTAGTTAATGTGAAAATAATGTAACACCTCAGAAGGTGACATATTAAGCATGTGGTTTTATTGTTTCGAGTGTCAGAAGGTTTCACTGTTGTGGTTGCGCATGTTGAGATATAATGGTAGTGTTTCTCTAAAAGAGGTTTTTCTTCTTCTGTCCTACTGTCCTGTTCTGCGCTGTTGCTGTAATGTGAAACCAAGCGTCAAAAGTGAATTGTTATTATAACTCTACTTTGATCTATCTTTAAAGCTTACAAAGTATTTCTGGTACCTCATCACAACAAAGTAATGTTAGTTCTGTAACCCAGCACAAAAGTGTTGGTCCTTAAACTTTACAAAATATTGTTGACACCTAAATCAAAACCAGTAGTGTTGGTAGTTACATTTTACTCAGAGATGTTGTGCCTAAACATTGCTTAACCATGGAATTTTAGTACCTAAACCTAAGGGAATACTTTTGTTATAGTGTTGACAAAACGTAATCCTTAAAGCTAGGATTTGTAGTCACGGAAAACTAGCATGAATTTGAACGTAGCATTTCCTCAGGACTCTGTCTAACCCCTCCCCAAGCTCTTCCAAAGCGACTTCCCCGCTCACATGCACTAGCTGAAGTAATACTACTGTCAGCTAGAACAAAACTTAAATTTCTGTTTAGTTCATGGATCAAGGCTCATGATTTGGTAAATTATTCAGATTGACCCCCAAAAAAGAAGAGATATTGTTTTATTAACAGAAGCCATATTCATTACTGATAAGTTATTTTATAAAGACTATATCAATATAAATGAAACTTGATAAACAGGTGAATTACTTGAGTCAAATCAGGAATCAACTCAACTTTCAGTCATCTTCTCTGTGTGTTTGTGTCATCTTCTGTAGGTGCAATATATGTTTATATCAGCGGTTAGAGAAGCCGTCTGTTTCATTATTTCATCCAAAAATGTATTTTTTTATGGGGACTGTGCAGGTGTCACATTATTGCCACCAGTGTTTTCTGATGGAGCTCATAATGATGATCATCCCTCTTAGTGCAGCAGTTATTGGTCTTGCTATTTAAACACTGAAACCCGCGCCCCCCACTTCCCCTGACTCATGCACTCAGAGCATGTTGTGGTAAGGAACACAGACAGACAGGCACATTTCTTATGCTTGCATTAGTTTGAAACGGAGGCGAGTGCTTTTAGAAACAGTAATAGCTTGTCACACCTTGTCAATGTAGATGTTGATGATGAATTTTCCATCGATCTGCGTTCACACCAAGCGGCAACCTCCAGTCTCAAACTATGAAGCCAATGCGGAAGTGTTATAAACTGCAATTCATCAAGCATCCGCTTGAGGCTGGCTGCAGAAACACCGGAAACCACATAGACACCAATTCAAAAAAGACGATCTTTGCAGCATTAATAAACATGTTTACAGCCTGGTTCAAAAAAACGGCTTGGCTCTTCGTAGCTAATTTCAGCACACACTGTATGGGGGGGAATTTTTTCTAACGCGACAGTTCAGAAGAAATTAAGATTACAAGTTTTTGCCCAAATAAGGACATGACTGACTTGACTCTTGGACGGGAACCCATAGCTATTGGCTAGGAGGCTCAAACTCCGCCTCTTTACGTCACACTCTTCCTGGTTGAGTTTCGCATTTCCAATATGCCGCCACCTGGCTTCAAAACAGGGCCAGGAACAGATGGGTGACATCATGGATACTACGTCCATATTTTATACAGTCTATGGTTCACACGCAGTCTGAACTCTGTAATGCTGACCAACTGCGATAGGATACACAACCACAATCAGCCATGTTAAATCATTCCCATATCTCAATGATCAAAGCTCTCTTGAATTTTAAAGACTTTTGCATAACTTAGATTTCCATCTATCTGTTTCCTACGTATATAAAACTTAATGGCCTTGACATAGTTTTAAAGCATTGGGCTCCCTGAACTGTCGTACCAGTGGGTTTGACATATGATACTGCAGTACAAGCATGCTGCTGATAAACGGCAGACTGGATTTCATATTTAGCTGCATTTTCCTCCTCCGTCCTAACATCTCTTCCTTGCATCTCTGTTTGAAATCCTCTGTGAAGTGAGCTGAGACATGAGGAAATGACATAAGTGAAAGACGTGAGGAGACACAGTAGAGGAATGACAAGCACCTATTATTTCCTGTAAGAAAGCCCTCAGGGCCAACCTTTGAGAAAAGGGAGTTCACAGCCCAGCAGTGCTGGCCAGTCACAGCACTGAGGACACACTAACACACTGGCCTTTGTGCTTCTGTTTGAGTGTGTCCATTCCTAGAATCAACAAAGGCATAGACCACCTAGTGGGTGGTGATTCAGGACACAGCTATTCTAAAAAGGTCATCAAATGAAGAGGAGCAGAGAGGGGCTACAGGCTGGGAGGTGACAGTCATCCTCACAGAATGCTCTCCTCTCTTCATTCACCGACAGGAGTCCCTAGTAATGTTTCAATCGCTCTTGAGATGAGGCTGGTTAGGATTAACCTTCAGTTACTCACCCTATTTTTCCCTTATCAACAGAGACCGAACAAACAAATTAAACCGGCTATCCAAACTAGTGTTTCCTTCAGATAAGGTGAAGAGCTGGGATTTTACTCTGGGGGGCGTGTCAAAGTTCCAGTAAACACAACCTCATTTTGGATGGGAAATTCTTTCAGTTTAAATCAAGTGGAGATTAGAAGCTGCTAAAAGGGCGGCTGAGAGTGGTGGTTTTCCTGTCAGTTAACTGATTCAAACGGCTCTGCTGAATGAACAAACCACTGGTGTGTTTTAGATGAAAGTGAATTTATCTCAGTTGTTGAAAGCACTGAATGTGTTCGCCGCTAATAATGTGGCTCACACCTCAACAGTTTTTTATTTTTGACATTAAAATGAACTTCCTTTTTGTGTGAAATATGAGGAAAACACCAGCTTACTTCTGATTGGCTGACTTCAACGGCTGCCATGGAGACCCCAAGTGTGGTTTGTGTGGTATAGAGCCGAGGAGTGTGTGCATGTGTGTGTGTGCTGCATACCTCTTTAACACGCTGCCATAGAGTATACATGGCTGTATGGATTCACTGCTACCAATTCGTTTTTTAACCACTCCTACTTTGACTGGAACAGCGTCAGTTTGTATTTAATTAATAATTTCCCATCAAAACATCTGAGGTTGGTGGTTTCAAGTCTCAAAGATTTCATGATGTTGAACCCCACATTTACATAAACACACATTTATCTTCATTATTCCACTTTTCATGATAGCATTGATGTCAACTGTCACTACCTGCGTTTCCTTTGCAGCCCACCAACAACCCTCTTTCTCTTTGAACCTAGCTAGCTCAAAAACTGCTGCCAAATTTAGCAATTTCTCTTGTGAGCAACAACATTGCTAGAGGCTGCAGGTGAGAATAAGCACAGAAAACAGACACTGAAACGTAATCTCTGAGCCTTACCTTTAGCTTGATAAAGCTATAAATGCTACCAACCTATTTAGCTGACAAGGCAAGGCAGATTGTTTCTATGCTAGCTCTAGTGACAACAGAAAACATATATTATGCAGTTGTTTGTATCTCTGGGAAATATTCACATTGAAAACATGAACGGTACCTCTAAATTAAATGTCTCTTCACTCTTGATGCTAGGGGTGAGTTTTGCCAAGAACCTCACAATACAATACGCATCACGATACTTGGGTCACAATACTATAGTATCACGATATCACAATATTGTGATATATTGTGATATTCTACACAGTAAACTAAGAAGAAATAGGGATGGTGTATATGTAAATCACACAATATTACTCAGAACTGAAAGGACAAATGAAGTCAAAAGTATTTGATTGAAAACAACTTTTCCACTTTATTGTTTTTTAAATACTGAAGTTGTATTTTAGTTCCAACTCGGCTAAAATATTAATTTTTATTATTACAAAAATATCGATATTAAGAGTTGAAATATCAATATATTGGAGGTCAAAGTATCGCAATATATTGCTGTATCAATCATTTTTCACACTTCTACTTGATGCTGATAAATGAACTTATCTTAAGGCCCTGCATAGCTAGGTAACAAGCTAGCTAGCTAGGCAGCACCTATAACTCTGATAAACAAGACAGAAGCAGTTTGATTGATGACTCAGAAGAACATTACATTTCCACATTATTTTTTGGCACTATTCAATTCAAAAAAGCTAGCTCTAGTTTACACTACTTAGCTAGCTTACACTTATCCCGGAGCTCCTGTGAACTTACTCACTTACAGGAGCTAACTTAACATGAGGTATTATTAAGACCTAGATAGATGGCACCTATTCAATCTAATTAGTATCGCTCATCCAATATATACACCAAAACGTTTTCAGCTTACAAGTTTACTTATGGACAATCTTGCTCATGGATAATGCTAGGTGATGGCTCACACTTTCTCATGCTGTACGGGTATCACTTTTTTTACTGGGGGCCTGTTGGGATATATTTAAGCTGTAATACTGTAAGTAGCCAATGGGCAGAATTTGGCAACTCTGTAAAAAGATAGTGAATATCGCTTTCTCTTTTAATTGATTTTGAAATAAGAAAAGTAGGCCAGTGTTTCAGTCATTCGTCAGACATGTAGCATAGCAGACTCTTTAACTTAATTCAGGTCATTGACCAGGGGTAAGAGCTGGGCATGTGACAAACAAGAGAGCTGTTAGCTGTAGCAGAGAAACATGTTGACATGTTTCTAATAGTATGCAGTATTTAGGTCAGTCACTTGTTGCAGCTGAATGCAGTTGTTGAGGAGATGGAGGCAGAAGTTAGTGGTCAACATGTGCCGAGTCAGCTGCTCAGCTGTTTCATGGTTCCATGGGAATACAAAGACTCATGTTGACATTTAAATACGAGGTCCTGATGCTTTAATAGAGGCAAACTGCAGATAAGATTCATGATTATATGATGATTAACTCTTGTCTGAAGTAATCTTACAGCTTACAGCCCATTAAACACTACCAGAATCTCAGTCTATATCATGGTTGCAAATTTAGTCTCCTCCTGTCTGACGTTTTTTCTCACTGTGACAGTGTTACCTCTTTAAATGGCAGCCTCATTCAGAGCTGAGGTAAAGGATTTTCATGGCCTGCCTCTGATGGACCATCACCTCTATTAAAGAGACTTGGCGAGGACTTAAAGCTTTAATAACTTTCCCAGCAGGAGATGTTCTCAAGAACTGACTCTCTTATCACCCTGAACACAAAGGTATTCTCTCTCAGCGCTACAGGACATAAACTCCAGGGAGTTGATGAAACGATGGCTCTCACCCAAATGTTGTGGTTTTAAACACCTGTGCTGAGAACAGAGGCATTCAGAGTAACAGTACTTGAGGATGTCCTTTACTGCAGTCATCACTTTTACTTCTTTCAGTTTGAAAAAGGAAAATGGTGAACATATTAAGTTATGAGTTGAAAGTTTTACACAAGAAGCATAATAGAAACCACTTTTGAATATTACATGATAGTATAATTATAGTGTAAGACAACTGACTTGGCAAAACGTGGTCACTTGTTATCTTAAAGGAAAGGAGAGTTAGAGTTTCAGGTCACATGAGCTCTTTGTGGGGGTATTGAGTGTCACTGTGCTGATCACATTTGGAAACCCTAGCTACACCAGGTCTGCAGGTGGAGGGTTAAAGGTATAGACATTGCATCATACTTAGAGGGAGATCCGTCAAATAGAAAGTTGTGTCTTCTTTGCATCCTGCTCAATCTGTTTCAGTGTCAGCAGAACACAGGACATGGTGTCACCCATCCCTCGTGCCAAATTGGTGGTGAGCACTGAGCACCTAAAGCGGGTGTTTAAATTGACTTTTCAAGAACAAGAAGGAGAGGGCACATCATCAGTTAAGTGTAGCTCTAGATCAGTGGATGCTTCGGCCTTGAAACAGTAGACACCCTTCATAGAGGTGGCCAGTTCCTCAGCAGCATGTTCCCATGATGCTGTATGTGGTCCTCAGCGACCATCAGAGTCTGGTCTAATGATATTAGATTTATGAGTGGAGATTGGCCGCTGGCTGATATCCACCACCACTCTCCACTTGCGGGTCATGCTGAGGTGTCTGGTTTCTTGTCTCCTGGGAGGATGTTTTCATCTTTCTTGACCATCTTGTTGTTGGGAAATCCGCCTACACAGGGCAGTCTGCTTACTCTTTGCTTATTATAGTCCTGCAGTTCCTTTATTTTGAAACATCCACATCAGGAAATGGTATGTTTACAGCAGCAAAAACTTAACAGGACTCGTTAAACTTAAAAAATAAAGGCGATGTGCGTGCTCATGTAAATATGCGTTCATTCTAACCCTAACCCTAACTCAGAACCAGCAGACTGAGGGACAGTTTTATCCACCAGGCAGTCAGGATGCTGAACTCTCTCCCTGTTTTGCCCCCTCTTCCCATAGTGCCCCCTTCACAGACTTAACCCGGTCACTGACGCTGAGGTCTGTGATCCTCAGGACTGAACACGCACACACTCACTTTGATTTTAAATTGCAATATAGCAAAGTTTTTGCACTGTTTCAAAACTGTATTTTATTATTTTTATTAGCTTGCTCTTTTTAATTTTAGCATATCTTTTTCTAGCTATGTCCTATGTTTATCTGTTGTTGTCCTTGCTAGGGTCTGAGAGAGAAACGTTATATCAAATCCTCTGTATGTCTGGTTTATACTACAGTTTTTGACAATAAAGAAGACTTTGAACTTTTGAATAAATGTGATCACACAACGATATAGGTTTCCAGCTGCAGCCTGTGTGTATGATGACTGTCCGCATAAAGGCTAACATAATTTTATAACAATACAATGATTTTCTCTCCTAAGGTAAGGTTTAGTGTCAGATAAATCAGCCTTGGATAACATGGCTGCAATAAAAGCACTAAACAGCCTCAAATTAATAAACACAAATACATTAAATAAACTTTTTTTTCTGTTTGTGAGGAGGAAAGAGTGGATCAGAATTTTGTTAAGAAGTTGAAATATTCATCTTTAATATTAAACATATTACTTTAATACTCTAAGCCTTGTTTACAGTATCACACACCATTACACAATTGATTAAAAAAGATTGACCCGTAAAAATAATAAGTAGCTGGCAGGTTTAGGAATCCGCAAGCATCAGTGACAGGTGGACAAAAAGTGAATGCCGGATGGAAAATATCATGATATATATCACCACAAATTTTCTTGAAATATCATGATATAATTTTGAGGCCATATCACCCCTTCTCTTGAGCACCTGATTGTGCTGCCAGGTGTGGCAGCCTTGCGTGAACCTGGTCTTGCATCCTGTCAGGATGTGCTTGTGACTAGCTGGTGATGGGCAGAGAGCAAAGGTTGGATCCTTGCCAAACCATTGCTGGAGATTCCTTGGTGATGGGAGCATGTTATGTGTAGCTCAGATAAGGATTCTTCTCCCCTAATGTGATCTCTCCCCTCTCTCTACCTCTTCCCAATGCCTTCAATGCCCCTGTTTGCCAAAAGGGACAGCTTTCACTCCTCTTGTCAGCGTACACTGACCACCAAGGTTCTGCGCTCTGATGTTGACGTCTTGTGACAAGCTTGTTCTCCTGCTGCCAGGCCTTAACCCCCTCTTCCAGCAACAGTGTTGTTGAACGTCTCTCTGGATAGATCACTCATGATCAGGGGCGTGTCCAGAACTTTTGAACCGGGGTGGCCCAACTGAGGCTCTCACATAGGCAGGGGTGGCCAGTGCATTTAAAAATAAATAACATTTACCCTCTCTGTCTTCACAACCTACTTTCATTAAAGTATTAAACAATTGTTATAGTCCCTTTGATTTAGAAAAAAAACATGACAAAGTGGCGTAAATCTTCTAAGCTTAATTCTTTAAGGACTTCAAAGTCCCATTTGAGGACACTAATAAAGAAATCTACTGTCAGCCTTTTAACTCATCCCAAATTATAGATTTTAACAGAAACCCCATCTCTGACAAGGCAAACAGCCAAACATGGTTTAGGATTTTGGGGTGGCCCCTGGGGTGGCCAATTGGATTTCAAGGGTTGCCAGTGCCGACCTTGGCCATCCTTCTGGACACTCCACTGCTCATTATTGCTTTCCAGCCACAAGTTCTTAGCAGATAAAATAAAGCACCATTGTTCAGTCAGAGGATTCAAATTTAGGCCCAACTGATTTCAAACCTTTCCCAAACTCTGCTTTCACTTCGTTGGATTCATCATATATTTATATTTTCATATAGAGGCTTTTATATATAACTATTAACTCTGTTGGCCTTTTCTTTCTCAAGATGCATGTTTATCACAGCCCCCACACTTAAGCAGACAACTGCTAGATCATTCTGTTGCTTTAATGTGTTGAGGTAGGTGGATGTGAAATAAGGATTTAAATGCTTTCCAGGGGCTATTCGACAGACACCATGGAATTTACTTTGATTTTATAATGTTTGTGCTGTAATAAAGAATGTCAAGCTGTGTTTAATCAGTGCAGAGTTGTTTTTGTTGTGAAGCAGAACTGTGAAGAAGGTGACAATGTGTGACATGGAAGTGGTTTTAACAAGGCTCCTTGGCCCAGAGTGTTATAGTTGCACTTGCACTCACAGTAAATCCATACATGAGGTAATTTATGTACTATCAAGCTTGAAATTATCTCATGTGGAGTAGAAAGAAGACCTGAGCTTATTCCTCCACAGTGCAGCTTTCACTTTGTTTTGCAGCGAGTCCCTCATAATTTGTATTTCTGTGAACTCTGTTTCGCTCCAGCGCTTCATTAGGCTTTTTGAAGCCACTCATATGGAAACACAGCTGTCTGTCCGTGTGTGTGTGTGTGTGTGTGTGTGTGTGTGTGTGTGTGTGTGTGTGTGTGTGTGTGTGTGTGTGTGTGTGTGTGTGTGTGTGTGTGTGTGTGTGTGTGTGTGTGTGTGTGTGTGTGTGTGTGTGCGCGAGCGCGCGCGCGCGCGCGTGCGTGCGTGCTGTTTTCTGGCCTGGTGACACAGTTAAACTGACTCTGATGTGTGTCATTCCCCTCCCTGTGTAGCTTCTGGCCTCACCTCTTCTGTGTCAAAACATATGCCTGTGGAGCTTCTTTTTTTCTCCCACAAATATTCACAATAGAAACTTGATTTCATTTTTCTGTTCCTTAAAATTGTTTGGGATTTTGACCTTTAAAAAAGACACAACAGTGATCAGACTTTCGATGGCTTCTGAAAGCTTCCACCTAAATCAGTATCACACGCCCTGGTAGTAGTTGTGACACACTGGCAGTGAGACCTCACCCTGACTGGAGGGGAAACTGGCTGTGTGGTTTATTGCTGAGATGGAAACAGCACCCTCATGTGGAAAACTGGAGCAACGACTAACAGGCAAAGATGTGTTTATTTTTATTCAGTAATGTTTCACTGTTTATTTTTTAATTTTCCATTAAGGGTTAAGGGGTTTATGGTTACAGTTTAGGTAAGGGGTGTCAAACTCATTTCAGTTCAGGGGCAACATACAGCCCGAGTTGATCTCAAGTGGGCCGGATCAGTAAAAACATAACATAATAACCCTATAAATTACGACAACTCCAAATGCTTCGCTTTGTTTTAGCACAAAGAAGGAAAATTACATTCTAAAAATTGTCACATTTAATGAACAATCTTTTTAAATAAACAGCTGTTGTATTTTTCTCCTGGATGAGTCTCATAGTCGGGCCAAATATGATATTCTTAAAGCGCTGAAACCTGCTGCGACCACACCAAGCACACAGGTTTCCCAGTCACCTGACACAGTAGTGCTAGTGTTAGTAGTGAAGCAGCGCTTACATGTATGGTAAGCACATGCACGATATGAGTCTCCTTCGAAAATAGTGGATCCAACGCTTCTACAAATACGTAAAGTTTAGTGTTGATTGGATCTTGAAGTGCTCTAAAAAGTCTATGAAACTCAACAAGATTATGCAAACTGCAAATAATCTTTTTCCCCCTCATAGAAAAATATTTTTTCACTTTGCAAAGTCACCCTGCGGGCCGGATTGGAACCTCTGGCGGGCTGGTTTTGGCCTGCAGGCCGTATGTTTGACACCCCTGGTTTAGGTTCTGAGATTTGTTTTAAGCCATGTTAAAATGTTTTTCTTAAGGAGAGCAGCAGATTCAGAGCTATTCCCATGTTTTAACTAAATGCGTTCAGGGACTGAGCTTACTTATTAAAGCCTTCTATTTCACTTTAAGGTAGAACTTTGATGAAAAATGTGCAATATTGATCCTAAACTTTGAAACAGTGACATAATTATTATTTTTTATTTCAGGGTCCCTTGTCTCTGGCCCAATCTCAATGTCCTCCCTAAGCCCTGAGCCCTTCTTGACTTTATTGACGTCCCCTGGAAAGTGATTGAGGGCAGGAGGCTGTAAGGGCTCAAAACCGATGAACTGGGAATGGGAAAGCACTTTGAGACTTATCATATAACCTGCATGACGTCACCGGCTCACCTTAGCGATATTAGGAATTTTTATTGCTCAATTTTTACTTTCCTCAATTTGAAGGCGCTTAAAGGATGACTGACTGCCATGTGATCCAGGCTCTTACAGTACAGACTGCTTAACCACACAATTTAAAACATATAAATAGGCTATATAACTACAAATATATAAATTATACTGTATACACATATCTGTGGAGATGAATAGATTAAGGCTGTTTTCTATATTTTTACCTACAGGCAAACTTTTTTACCTTTAAATTTCATTGCAACTTTCATGCTTCTTTTTTACTGTCACACTTTTTTAAATTTCATGTTACGGCATTCGTTTACCTTTCCATGCTCACGGGCTTCCCCTGGGAAACCCGTGTTTCACGTCACAATGCTATGAACTGTGGGTAATTCCCTTACGCAAAGTCTGCAAAAATGCCCACTTACGGAAAGGGGGCATAGAGGGCTCAAAAAGTCAGTGAGAGATCCCTCACACACTTGATGATTTGACAGTGGGACAGCCCTAAGCCCTCAAGGACTGAGCGGGAACGCACCTCAGAGTCAGTGAGTGGTTGAGGGTGGACATTGAGATTGGGCCTCTGTGAGTTTCGGCTCTCAAGTGATGTCCCTTTAACTGAGCAGGACTTTGGATTAATTACATGTTGTGCTTTTTATGTTTTTTATTTTAAAGGCTCCATTAACCATAAATGAACTGTCAACAGAAACATAACAGACCTTTGTTTTCATGGTATTGGAAACACATCCTGTTTGTCTGACATAGATAGGTGTCACCATTTAAGATAAAATAAGATAAGACACTTCTTTATTTGTCCCACAACGGGGAAATTCATGCAGTTACAGCAGCAAACAAGAAGGTGTGCAGTACAAGAATTTCAACAAGAATATATATAGAAAAGAAATGTTCATCAAAGATGACAGATTGGCCATAATTCTCCTGTCAGCCACCACCTCCACAGGGTCCAGGACTGAGCTGGCCTTCTTCACCAGTTAGTTCAGTCTTGCTCTCCTGTTGCTGTCCGCCCACAGCAGGTGAAATCCTTCCAATGTGGCGTTCATGTCCACTTCTCACGTAGATCAATTTAACTCTTACAGTTAATCATCTTTCAAGCATCTATAACACTATTTGGTGCCAAACAAAATGTAAGCATAACTGTACACCTATTTGTTTCCTATCCTCTACGCTCTGGAGGTAGAGCATACACCCTCACCAAGTTGGGGTGAGCTCTTAACCAAACAGGCTCCTCATCCTGGCTCTTTCTTCTGTCTTATGACTCTTTGCTTTGTTTTCTCTCATCCCTTTCCTCATTAAGGTGGAGGAATCAGGGGAGGTAGAGTGTACAGCATAACCTGTCAGGGTGAGCTCTAGAACCAAACAGGCTTCTGGTCCTGAGTCTGCCTTACCTGTCTTCCTTCCAACATTTCTCTAAAGACTCTTCTCTATATTTTCCTCTTTTCTTTTCTATTTTGGTGTGAGGGTATGATGGGAGGTGAAAGCTAGAAAGGAGAGGAGCTAATTCTGTGATGTAGGGGCTAGCTGTTGAGTCTTCCCAAGGTGTTGTCTGCCGAACTTAACAAAACACAGGTGAAGGGAGGTGCCCACTTGATTACCCTGGTGTTTTTCTGGCTCCTGCTGCTCATCTATCCTCATGTATCATCATTCTCTGGTGTTTGAGAGACATTAAGGGCAAGTCAGTGATTTTGTAACAGGTCAGTCTCACAAATAATAATAAGAAATGCATAATAATACATTTTATTTATATAGCGCTTTTCAGAAACTCAAAGACACTGTACAATTGTTAAAATCAATACAAGCAAGGAACAAGGAACACAAATCAAACAAAACAACAGTACAATCACAAGTTAAAAGCTAACTTAAAAAGTTGAGTTTTTAAAAGAGATTTGACTGTTGGAGGGTCAGAGCAGTTTTGGATATGAGAGGGGAGTGAGTTTCCAGAGGGTGGGGGCGGCTATGGAGAAGGCTGTGTCCCTGGCTCTGAGGTGGAGACAGGAGGTTGGCATGTGAGGAACGTAGGTTACTGGAAGGAGTGTGATGGTGGAGGAGGTCAGTGAGGTAGGAAGGGGCCTGGTGGTGGAGGGCTTTAAATTGTATGCGGTAGGGGACGGGGAGCCAATGAAGATGTTGGAGGACGGGGGTGATGTGGTCACGGGAGTGGGAGCAGTTGAGGAGGCGTGCAGCATAGTTCTGAATGCATTGCATTTTATGGAGGACTTTGGATGATGTGCCGTACAGGATGCTATTACAGTAATCTAAACGGGATGTGATGAATGCGTGGATAAGTGTTTCTGCAGCAGAGAAAGAGAGGAATGGACGGAGGCGGGCAATGTTTCGGAGGTGGAAGAAGGCCATTTTAGTGAGCTGGGTGACGTGGTGTTAAAAAGAAAGGTTGCTGTCAAAAATGATTCCAAGGTTACAGATGTGAGGTGCAGGAGATAGAGTCGAGTTATTTAAAGTGAGACTGAAATTTGGAATGGGATTTGTGAGGGACTTGGGGCCGATGATTATGAGGTCGGATTTGTCGTAGTTCAGTGATAAGAACTTTGTATGCATCCATGTTTTTATTTCAGAGAGGCAGTTAGCAATAGTGGAGTGTGTTACAAATAATATTTCTCTTCAGTAATGGAGTTCAATCAACCCCCTTTTAGCTTTATAGCAAACACTGAAGATCTTTACTCGAGCCACTTAACTTGTGTTGACAGAAACTGAACACTAGAGTGCACTGGTTCTTTATTTGGACATGCTCCTAAAGTTCTCTCTGTCCATCTTATTATTGAGGTGCGCCTTTGTGTGTTGTCTTTGTAACCTCACGGCGGCTTTGCAGTTATGTGGCAGACACTTGAGGGGTTAGATGAGAAAGTAATCTGAGGGCTGGAAACACAGGGATTTGTGTTTATTGACACAACTATTTGCTCTGTGCTGGTTTCCAAAATGCAAGACAAGCAAAAGGAAAAAGAAAAAACTCAGCTCATCTGTACACAGAAAAAACAATAATGATGAGAAAGCAGCATGAATAACACATGAGGTGTTTTAAAGTGTGTGAGCACATTTGTGTGTGTTGGAGGGGCAAGTCTGCTTATCTGGTGTCTGTCCAATCACAGCATGATTCAGATGATTTCCACATTGACCTCAATAGATCAAAGTGAATTCAGCTGGCACAGGATGAATACTCTCTCTCTCTTTCTCTCTCTTTCTCTCTCTCTGTCTCTCTCTCTTTCCCTTGCTCTCTCATTCATAAACACAAACTCACACACTGAGTCCTCGCTCTCTTTGTCCCCTGCTCTGTCTTTCTCCTCGACACAAACAGTCAGTGCGATGTGTTTGAGGAAGCTCTATCTTCTCATAAATCAGCGGCTGGTTTAATATAGAAACAGCAGACAGGCACACACAGATATGTGCTGGTGGTCGGCTAGATGGGGTCGTTCGACATAATTGGATGCTGAAGGAGTTAAGGGGGGAGATCCAGGGCAAACGAGGTGAGAGGAGCTCTCGCCTGCCAGAGCACAAGCTGTGATGCACACTCCACCACCCACCCACTCACACAAGCGTTGTCAATCACACAGAGCCACTTAATGGTGAAGAGGTGTTGACAATTAAAGTCATGTCAGGAATAATCTTCTATCATCACACAGCTTTGTTTAATTCTTATCTCTGATTGTTTAATTATGACAGCACTTAGTCTTTCACAGAACACAAATAAAAGCTCCATGCGTCCTAGACTGTTGCCATGAAGCACAGACTCTGAAGTCCAATTATATAACACCACAGGAAGAATTGTTGTGAGTTTAACATCAGATTGCACATGAACAGATGAGGTTCAAAGACACTTAAAGTTGGATGACGAAGAAATTAAAACAATGGCGTTTTGATGGACGAAACTGTCAAAATTTGTGGACAGAAAACTTCTTTTAGGAGCAGCTGACATTTGTAGTGTCCCATTCTTCTTCTTCCCTCAACTGATCATCACTGACAGTGTTGACTTTATTGTGAGTTATAACACCTCCAAGGTCCTTTGAGGAAATCGTCACTGATTTTGAAATAATCTCACTCTTATAATGATTTTTGTTCGTGTGTAGTAAAATGAGATTATCAGCACAAAAGTGGTTATTCCTTATTCAGAATTTGAGTGCCTGTGTTTGGGTAGGATTTTACAAGAAAAAGCTAAGTCAATATTCGGCACTCACCCAGGGGTGTCTCTGTATAGAGCTCCATTGGTAAAGTTTGGCAGTGAGAGGTGTCAGAGTGAGAGTCTTTTTTCTCTAGATAATTTTCTTTTTACATAATGTTTTGTACTTATGGCTGATACTGGAGCGGATTTTTAAAAAGACATATTCATGTTGAAGTTCTGCTTTAAGGGGGAAACTCTACAACCAAGGCTTCGCTTGGTAAAAGTGATGGGACACAGGAGCACACATCATAACCAACTGGCAACCTCCGGTCTCAAACTATGAAGCCCATGCAGAAGTGTTATAAACTGCAATTCATTGAGAATCCGCTTGAGGCTGACTGCAGAAACACCGGAAACCACATACACACCAATTCAAAAAAGACGATCTTTACAGCATTAATAAAGATGTTTACATTCTGGTTAAAAAAAACAGCTTGGCTCTACTTAGCTAATTTCTCTATCGGCACACACTGTACGAGGGGTGAATTTTTTTCTAATGCGATGGTTCAGAAGATATTAAGATTACAAGTTTTTGCCAAATAAGGACATGACTGACTTGACTCCCAGACGGGAACACAGCTGTTGGCTAGGAGGCTCAAACTCCACCACTTTACGTCACACTCTGCCTAGTTGAGTTTTGCATTTCCAATATGGCTGCCGCCGTCGATTGGCTTCAAAACAGCGCTCAGGAACAGATGGGTGACGTCACGGATACTACGTCCATTAATTATACAGTCTATGATCATAACTTAGGCTGTGACAGGTAAGATACATTTGGTCGCCTCTTGAAAGCAAACTTGACCATTAGAGAGCAGACACATTAGGACAGTTCCAACCAATTATTTACATTATAATCCTCTGATCACACACTACATGACTCCATAAGACCACTACACCACATACTTCATGTTTGTGATAATGATTTCACAGTGATGTGAGATCTCACACAATCTCAAGTGATTACACGTGATTAGAGAATACAAACAAACATGGAGGACAACTGACATCACCAGCTGGCTGTCTTGGTGTGCAAAACAAGCTGGTCTTCATTTTCAATATTCCATTTGGCTCGGGGGACCGTTGTGTTTATGTTTGCTGCCCTGTTTGTGAGCTGCAAAAGTATACAACATTCAGTTGGGGATGCTTCCCAGCCGACTCCTCTCATTGGTTATTGCTGATATTCTGTCAGAGGTGGTCTGATTTTTAAATTGTAAATATCGAAAGTGTTTGAAAATTATGATCCCAGATGCAACTCCAACCGTAGAACATAATAGACTTTTGTGTTTAAGCAAAATTTACTCAGCAAAATAATTTTTAAAGGACAATTTTGAGCCAAAGTATTGGTTTCTTTCACAAGTAGCCATGTGGATGACCTACAGTGAGTGGGCTGTTATAGCTCTTTGTGTCCTGCATCATCCTGTAAGAATTGAAGGGAGACAACCAGCAGCCATTATTTGACAGAAAGAAGTTTCAGTGATTATGACAAACTATTACAACCCGTTTGTGCAGTTGGGATGAGAACAAAACCACTGGGACTTCTCACATCATTTCCCTGAAGGAGAAAAACTAGCAGACAATCACAGACAATACAAAGAAATGCCCTAGATGATTCCAGGCATTCCCTTTTAACAAGCAGACGGTCATCATGAGTGCACTCCAGGCTTTTTAATAATGCATAGTCATCACTCGTCCCTGCTGCCATCTCCGTACAACCCCCAAAACAAAGGGAGGAGTCTGAAAGCGCAGCTAGAGAATATGGACATCATCTTTAACACAAGCAGGGCAATGCAAATACTAATAGACTTATAAAAAGAACAAGGTTTCTAACAGCTCTAATGACCTGTTAGAACTGATTGTCACGTGTTAGCATGCTGATGCTACCATTTAGTCCAAAGTCGGGGGTTGTGAGGGACCCGGATGTAAACAAGCAGAGATGAAGGATGGCCTCTCGTAGCGGGGCGTGGTTTGGCATTATTTGATATAGAAAATTGGAGATAAAGTTCTATGTTGACTGTGTCTGGTTAAATTAACATATAACCAGTCCACAAGAGCAATAGCTAACCAGCACAGGTATGTGGACATTAACCTGCAGTGAAGACTGAAGGCTGGTGGTGCTAGCTCTGCTACCTTTAGCCACACTCTACAAACCAAATTGACATTGTTTACCCACAGACTTCTTGATCCTATGTTTAGCCATGTTGAATAAATTGAACTCAACCTTTTGTCTAGTCTGTTAGTAAGAATTTAGATTTCTGGTCAAACAACTCGGAAATGAGTTTTTTCAGAACATCCCTAGTTCAAAGCATGATGTGTTCCCACTGAAAAAAATGGCCCACAGTCTTCTGAATAGAGTTGCAAAATTCCGTGAATTTTCAAAGTTGGAAACTTTCCATGGGAATGAACGGGAATAAACCAGGAATTTACTAAATTGAAGGTTGGCTCTTAATTGGGAACTTAAATCAATTTGCGGAAAATATATTTTAGCATGATTCATGGAAGTACAGTTGACTATCTATGCTATTCCTCCATCACATGCACATAGCACACTGCTTACTGGAGGGCTTTTGAGACCACGACCCCTACATGCACTTTTTATTTGCATGTTGAACGGGACTTTTTTGGGATTGCATTCTTGTTCACATTTGAATGAGTTAGGTCGGGGGGATGAGTAATATTTAACTCAACATTCATATTTTGGTATTCAATGAAAAAATTGATTGTTTCCATAAAATATTTAACACTTGATAAAGTTCCACTTACAAATAAATCAGTTTTAATGGTATTAATTTGGAAGGATGTCTGCTTATAAAAAAAACCCAAATATTTATTCTTGGATATGATACCTTTCCAGTTAATTCCCATAAATTCCCATAATTTCCAATTTGGAATATTTCCAAAATTCCCCAGCTTAACTTCCCATGGAAATTTACCAGAAATTTTCCACCCCTTTGCAACCCTACTTCTGTAAGATAATTTTTTTTTTTGTGTGCCAAATTTGTACCTGTGACATTTTTAACAGTCAAAATGTATTCGCCCCTCCAGTGTCTTTATTACCTCCTCTCTCCTTGCCAGGACTAATTTCATTTAACCTAAATAATTTGTATTTCTGTGAACTCTGTTTCGCTCCAGCGCTTCATTAGGCTTTTTGAAGCCACTCTTATGGAAACACAGCTGTCTGTCCGTGCGTGTGCGTGTGCGTGTGCATGTGTGTGTGTGTGTGTGTGTGTGTGTGTGTGTGTGTGCAAAAACCTGCTCTCTCAGGCTCTCATGTACACACTCACATACACACACACCACTGAAAACACTGGATGTTGGGGAAGGGGGGGGGGGGGGGGGGGGTTTGTTCAACAGCAGGTTGGTAAAAAGGGCAGATAAAGCTTTTAACGTCTCCAGTTAACTTATTCTTACGAACCAACGAGCTGGCACCAGATACACATCTGCGTTCTTGCTGCCAACCCTCTACGGGTGGTGTCCCCCCGAGAAGGAGCGGGTTGGTGACTGGAAAATTAGTTCAATCAACAGACCGCCCCTCACACCCCAATTATCCCCCAGGCCTGAGGTTAAAATTGAAATGTTGGGGTGGAAGAGTAGGTGTGTGTGTGTATGTGTGTAGGGGGGAGGGGGGTAGAGTTGGGAGGGGGTCAGGGGTATCTGGGTAGAACAGAGGGGCTGGAGGGATGGGAAAAGGCTGGGTGGCACTTTGATTGGCTGGTGGACTGCTATGCTGCCTAATTACACAAACATGCACACACACACACACACACACACACACACACACACACACACACACACACACACACACACACACACACACACACACACACACACACACACATTGAATTGGTGTTGGCCACCATCTCCCTCTATTTTTTCTTGCCAAAAATAAAGAAATGGTCCATGAGACCAAAACCCTTTTTGTACCCAGCTGTAGTTAGTTTTTTTCTGCTGTAAAAATAAAGATTTTAAAATGGACTCTAAAGTGAGTCCATGACTTGCTGCAGCTTTGTTTTTCACTTCCCCCATGGAGGTCAGACGTGTCCTAATTAATTCTGTATACTCCTAGAAGTCCATAATGTTTTTATCCCATTCCAGTTTAACTGCATGTATGCTGCTTATAAACACCATCAAGATAAACCCCATTAAATAGTTTTCAGTAGAAATGGCGTAGTAGTTAATAGGCTTCCTTTGGGGGACCTTTAAATGTCTCTTTGTAAATCCTGAAAAGGCCTTTGGGCATCATGCAGAACAGTGTTGCTCACAGCGGGGTGACATGCATGATCAAAAGCTGGTATTGATTTTTGCCTTTTTGTGTGTTGGAGTCTGAAATTTGCTTAACTAGGTCAACTTGCATTGTTCTTTTGATATTGGTTTGTGTTACACCACCATTAGTTTGACACACACCAGTGGCGGCTGGTGTTATTTACTCTGGGTGGGGGCTATAATACAATCCATAAAACACCTACCAATGCTAAATCTGATATTGGGTTTGAAAAAGGAGGAAGGGGAAGTAAAATACAGGATCAGCATCACCACATGCCATTAACCAAGCCCTTGTAAACCAGCTGCTTGAAAACGACTGTGTGTAATTTCTCCCTCTGTCTGTTGGAATAATGTTTAATGTTGATTTTCTTCTGATCAGGTCAAAGCTCTTTAACTCTCAGCTTCTCCTGAAAGATCATCTCTCATATGCACACTTTATTTTTTTGCAAGCATCCACAAGAGGAGACTACACCGGCTGATTTTAGACTCCACCTTATCTGACACTCTTCTCTTGGAAAAGAAAAAAAAAATCCATGTAGACATTTA